>NW_011499885.1:1440880-1445435 GCF_000495115.2 Populus euphratica | reverse complement strand
ACCCCGGTCTTGCCGGGTTATTTATTATTTCGACACTCCTGCACTTGGGAGAAGACATCAATCTTTTAGTCGTGTCAGAACGCTGGGTTTCAAGAAGCTCCCGTCTTAGGGGAACCACCTGGTTATAAGAGGCCTTGAGTGTTTTTCCCTAGATCCCGACTCAAAGGTAAGGCCTTGTGCTTGGTCTTTAAATATGGAATGGGCCATCTTAATGCTTTGCATTTTGGCCTCCATATTAACTTTTCCCCATGCTACCGTTCAAAGACAACTTTATTTGCTTTATTCACATACATGACCTCCCTCATATAATATCTTTTGGTCATCCAACACCTTTAAGAGTAGGTGTACATCATAAAGGTCTACCAAGAATAAATGTTAAAAATGGTAATCATCAAACCAAACCAAAAAGGAAAGGAAACAAGATAATTCCTTATAGTAAAAGTTATCTCTCCAATTAAAGCCAAATAGTAGTGGAAGTTTTCATTAGACATCTTAAAGATGTCTAACAAGATGGTAAAGACTCTTTCCAACAATCTATTCACCTCAAGGTTAACCTCTCTCAAGCCTTTTTTTTTTCTCTTACCATAGCTTTCGTGAATTGCCTCTCCTTATATGTTAGGAGTGGAAAATCAAAAGGATTATGATCAAAAGCTAAATCAAAGAAAACATCATTAAACTACCCGATGCTCGCCTTGGTAGAAGTTCCAGATGTACTTATAAGGTAGGAAGTTGAGGTAGAGGAGATTCAATTGTAGAAGCCTCTATCGATGGGATTGGAGCATGAGCAACAATTAGGGTAGAGACTCTTCTCCTCTTAAAATAGGTGGTAGCACCACAATCACCATAAAAGGGTTAGATTTATTACTTCCCTAGATAAGGGAAGATCATAACCCCCAACTTTTTATAAAGGTTATTACCCTTACCACTATCTCCATAGAGGTAGAGACCTCAAGAGCAAGGAGATCCTTAACAGTAAAAGGGAAGTATCCCATCACCTCTTCCCCCTTGCTTTTACTAGCTTCATGAGATAAAGACCCTCAGACAAACCCTTTGTCAAAAGGTTATCCTAAAGCTTCTCTTTCTCCTTCAGCTATTAGTCAAGGACAAATAAGGGTCCAATTTTTGTTTATAATAAAGTGATAAAAATAAAAAGGAAAAGCAATATAGCAACATACTTTGTAAAATAGCCTAATAACATAGTTTGTTATTTTATTAACTTTATAATCAGTTAAAGTCGAATCTAATACGACACAGTTCTTCCCCTTATTTGAGCTTAGATGAGGCTTGTTGTTTACTTTGTGAAGGGAACCTTCTAATAATCGAAACAACCCTATATTGGTTGTAGTCCTCTTATATTATCTATTATCTTAATGTATCTTATGACCAACCATCTCCCCCTTCATTTCTTGATATATGTTGGCTTTCTGGTCAATATGTTTTTGATAATGTCATTTATTTTTTATTAGTAAAGGTAAGGAACCATCACATGTCATTGCCACCATTGGTATCGATGATTAGTTGATAGCAACTCTTCAATTATTATGTAGAATTTTTCAAAAAAGGACAGGATTGTTTACTTGTTAGGATGCAGCTAGTTAAAACCAACCAAATTATAGCTAAACACTTCTCTTGTAAACCTTTGAAGAAGGAAAAGGTATCTTATTGAATACATGTGTATAGGGGTGGTGATTTCAAATAACCCTAGGTGGAGCCTAAGGTCTGTTTGCTAATACACTTAACAATGAGGGCATTTGAACCATGTACTCATTAGGTTGATAACGAGCCATGAATTTCATAT
Organism: Populus euphratica; assembly: GCF_000495115.2. Lineage (NCBI taxonomy): Eukaryota > Viridiplantae > Streptophyta > Magnoliopsida > Malpighiales > Salicaceae > Populus > Populus euphratica. The sequence goes on along the minus strand of NW_011499885.1, from coordinate 1,443,637 downwards.
CCATAGCACATACACTACTAGGGATGTCATCCCTAAGATTCTAGGGCAATCTCTCTCATAAACATTTTTGTCGGGCATATAAGAAGGACTTATACAAGACCTTCTCTCATAATCAATCCTTTCTGGTAGGGGAAGAATATGGACTCCTACGAGAAGATCTTTTATCCTCCCTATCAAATGAGAGCACCAATATGACATCCCCTCTCGTCTAAAGGGCCTAGTCTGGGGACCTATGTCCCCTATCATTTTTTTAGGTTTTGTTTGAAACCTAAACTCCTCATTAGGGACTAAAGTGCTTTTCTTTTTAAAGATAAATTTTATGTTTCTATGATTCATTCATTTTGATTCATATATATGTGTATGTGTGTGGAAAAAAGTCTTGGGAATGTATTTGAGGACTTTTCTTGGATTAAAGGAGAGGTGACAAGGGATCTTCTCTATAAGAGTAGTTTTCCTATAAAAAATCACTAAGTAAAAAAAAAAAAAAAAAAAAAAAAAAAAAAAAAAAAAAAAAAAAAAAAAGATAAAAGTAAGAACGAGTTGGGTTATAAAGAAATGAATCTCTTCATCCTTACTATCGAATGAAAAACTTTTCATATCATCACATATTGCAAAAAGACTACTAAAATACTACATTAAAAGTTAATTGTCGTTTTATTCTTTGACATAAATCATGTCCCACTAAAAAAAAAAAATCATTTAGGCTTGAGGATCCTAATAGTAACATGAGGGATGCATAAAATTTTATGGAGAAAATAAAAAAGGTCTCAATTAATGCTAGCATAGGCTTTTCAAAATCTTTGTGTTTAATACCATAATATATGAGGAGCTATTAATGGATTAGGATTTATTTATTTATTTTGTTTGAAATTATCTTTCAAAAGGATGACAAGAGAGATGTTGTCTCAGCCAAGCACTAAATCCAGGTATTTATAGATTTAATGAACCGATAGATTTATCATTTTTAGGCTAAGCAAAACATTGAGCTAGGTTATTTATGGGTCTCATATACTTGCAAACTCATTATTTTTAGACTTAATCAAGTACTGAGCTCATATATATGGGTTTGACAATATGCCCGATCAATTAGTGTTAAGCTTGTACTCTTTTCTTAACAATAGTACGGTGTTACTTTGGGTAGTTGCATCATTAAGCACTTAATGGCCTTTTGCTTAATAATAGTTGAAAAATTATGACTTCTTTTAACACAAGGTTGAAACAAATAATATTAGTACAAAAATAAATTCCCGTTCAGGGAAAAAAAGATTCTGGTTGCATTGGCTGAGCAATGTGCCTTCACCACACAACATTGGAACTACAGCTTCTAAGATACAAAATCAAACCCATCAAGACGAAACAAAAGATAGGAACACAAAATGGGATCTACCTTGCCTGTAATAATGTAATCGAGCATTTGTTAGCTGAATGTGCTGTGCTCTCGCCTGTTGAACTTGCTTCAGCTGGATCCCTTTCAATAAAAAAACCTGGATGTTTAGGCTGAGGTAATATATTGTCATTACTCAACATCAAAACCACATATGACATGTCTGGCCTATCTTCTCGATTATCTTGAACACAGAGTAGAGCCACGTGAATTGAACGTAGCACTTGAGATAGATTGCATGCTTCAATTATTGATTGCCTAACCAGTTCCATAGGCCTCCCTTCTCGGAATAGTCTCCAAGCCTAATAAACAAAACCATGTTACCAATAGCAGATTTGGTATCTAGAAGTAAGAAATGTTTCCACTGACACAATGTTCTCTAGACTCTGAGATCCAAATCCAAAAATAGATGTGTGCGCGACATGCTTAACCTTCTCAGAATTGTTTCTTTTCAATACTTCATCATTTATTTTATCAATTTAAGGCGTACTATCAGTAGACATGATCAAGCCTATGGAAACCTGACACAGGTTTCAGAGTATAGAGAAATGATGAGTCCAAGTAATATAGTTTTTGCACTTACATGCCCTAGAAGGTTAAGACTGTGTTCTGGATGACTGAACCCCCTGTTCTTATATCCACTCACTATCTCTAGCACCAATACACCAAAGCTGAAGACATCCGATTTTACCGAGTAGAGCCCTTCAATTGCATACTCTGGGGAAATGTAGCCACTGCATGTATTCAACGAATGTTAAGGTTGCATTTGCAGAAAATGAAGGTAAAATCACATCACTTACTATGTTCCAGCCACTTTAATGGTATTGGCTTCAATTTCATTTCCTCCAAAACTTCTAGCCAGGCCAAAGTCTGAAATCTTTGGGTTCAATTCATAATCCAGTAGAATATTGCTGGCTTTCAGGTCCCTATGAATTACTCTTAGTCGTGAATCTTGATGAAGATAAAGAAGTCCACGAGCTATTCCATTGATGATGTTGTAGCGTGTTGGCCAATCTAGTAGCGTGTCCTCTGTTTCATCAGCACAATTTTGTTTCTAAGGTCAGTACATTATGGTCCATATCAGGTCTTAAATGTGTATGAAAGAAAACAAAACAGTTTGTGATGAGTAGCAATAGAAAAATTTGAAATTATAATCTCAAATAAATAAGGTGGCAGGTGTGACAAAGAAAGTGGAGGAGATACTTCCCACCAATCCTTTGTCATAAAGGCTATAAAGGAAGCTCAACAAATGGTTGTTTTTGGTGCTGATGGCGGCCTCCTTTTCCTCTGAACTACCAAACTTAATTTCAGGTCTTTTCTCAAAGCAGTACACAGAGACTTGATTTTGGTATTAGTACTAAGTCGGTGATAAA
>NW_011499885.1:1362853-1440650 GCF_000495115.2 Populus euphratica | reverse complement strand
AGCAGGAGATCTCTATTTTTTGTTATAATCAAATTTCTTGAAGACAAAGTATAACAATTTGCGAGCACCTAGGAATACTCGTAATCAAATTCTAATAAGGTAAAGCTCCTTTATGTAAATCGAGGAATGGGGCGATAGAAGTGGTTAGATGTTCAGGCTGTGCAGATATATACCTTTTTTCTGATGCTTCCTTCTCCAAACATACAAGACCAAAACCAGTCCAAGGAGAAAAATTCCTATAGACAAAGTGCTTATTATGATTATTTTCTTCACATTGGAGTCAGCATTGATCTCTGCACCATCACCATTATCTGCACCATAACAGAAAGAAACTGAAGTTATAAAACTATAACAGGAAATGCAAAATGGCCATTGTATGTTTTTGGTTAGTAATTACTAATTAAAATGGGTGGAAAATTTTCTTCAGCTGATGGAATCCTTCCACTTCAGTTATCAAATCAGTCTATGATGTTAGAAAGTGATAACAGATTCGTAAATTTTAATGTTTCATGTCATGTAATGTTCTGTAAAACCACAATAGGATGCCCTGAAAGAAGAGGAGGCAGAAAATTTGCTTTTAATGCCATTTGATTTCTTTGTTACCTTTTGCTTGAGCAAATTTAGTATTAGAACCAATCATTTAGGCAGTTAGCCAAGTCAATAAATGACTCTCTGCAATTAAAAAATTTTGAATTTTGTACTCTGAGGATAAATTCATACCTAGTTCGGATGCAGCCATCCTGATATAAATATTTTGCTCGTTTTCAGAAATCCTTCTATTATCAATGAGGTCACCAAACCAGAGCAAGCATCCACTTCCTCCACCCCTGATGTCCATATTTGAATATGCTGTACAGCTGCAGTTCTTCAAGCACATGCTCTTGCATTCCTCAAGATCCAAACTCTTGTCAAACCATGACGCTTTTGTCTCAGGCATCTTCACTCCAGAGAGCTTTCGAAACCCATCTCCAGAACAATTAAGTGGAGTCCTTCTAACACAGCCACTTGACCATACTGTCACCGCCCAGTCTGTTGGAATTTTTGGTACGAACCCATCCAAGCATTCACACACTGGAGAGCTTTGAATATTGCATAAACCGTTTGCACCACAGAGTGCATAGCGATCACAATTATCTGAGTTTGCTGTTTCATAAAGCAACCAACTTTGCGTTTGCACTATCCAAGCGAGGCTCGGGATATTGCCACTCTGATCTGTCGTGAACCTCCAAAGCATTGACTTGTCAACTAGACTTTCTCTGTAGAATATCTCCTCCTCACTAATAACAAACTCAAATTTGTATACGGGATTTGGTTTCAAGTTAGGTATCCCACTGAACCGCAGGCCATCCCATGGCCCTGATCTGTACTTCATTTTTGAACCTTGCATCACAACCAACTCAGGATATCCGTAAGGAATAAGCATACAAGTAAAGTTACCTCTGGAAGGATCATCTGGTGACTTCCACGATGTCATGTACCACTCCATGCCAGTTATTCTATTCCTTCCTAGCTTCATGCCTGGCAATATTGTATCAGTTGGATGTTCAAAACTCTGCCACAAGGAATTTTCCAGGGTATCACCCTCCTCTTTCACAACAAGGTTTCCTGAATCCAGAAGTTGAGCAGCTGGATTAGAAGCAGATCTCGATGAGTTGGAAGACCAAATTATGGTCCCATTCTGATTGAGAATGACAAGAATTCCCAAGTCAGTTAGCCCTAAAACACCTGATGAATCATTAAGGGGGGTCTCTCTATTGGCAACCCAAACTATAGTCATGACAGGTATCTTTCCATACCATATCCCTACGTATCGGTTCTTGGATTCTCCAGGGCTGAAAAATCCCAACACATAGGTTCCTTCAGCTGAAACCATGGTATCACCATCTCTAATGGAATGAGTTGTGTTTATGGTGTCAGTAGCAGTTGCTGTTTCTACAATAAGCAATAAAGAGGAGCAAAAAAGAAGTACAAGAATGCAATGTTCCGGTGGTACTCCCATTGTTACTTTTTCCCTGTAACTCACTTTTTGATATTGATGGCTGCCATAGATGGTAAAAATGTTCTTGCTAAAAAGGGCATATTTGAGGGCACAAGTGGTCTGGTTTGAGCTGAGGCGTGGTTAGGTGGGAAGTCCCTTCATCAATATGGCTATTCAGTCAACGAAACAAGATATTTCAATGAAAGTGTTTTGTCCAATGATTTCGTCCCTACACTCTTCGAACTTATTTACTGGATCCCGTCAATGGCTTTTGATTTGATTGAATCCCTGTATATCATGCAATATCTATGATGTGCCCCCTTCTTTGAAGTTGACGATGAGTGAGCAAGATTGCACCAATATATTATTGACTTGTGTCCATTTCTAATTAAAAAAACATGTAAAAATATATTTTAAAAAAATTGAAATAAGTAGTTCCAATCCGTTGCGAACCTTCACATGCATTTTCTCTGCTTCGAATCACCCCATATATTTTTTATAAATTGAAAGCATCCCTATATTAAGGGTTTGTTCATTTAGATCCCTATAAAATGATTACTTATAATCCCTCCCCCCTCCCCAAAATAAATAAATAAACAAATAAATGTGCTGTAGCTCTCTCACTAGTTATTGCTACTCTACTGTGGACATTGTTTATGACCATAAAAATTTGATAAGATGGTTGAAACTTTATGATAAAATAATGCAAGATAACATCAAAAAAAGATATATGATTCATTAGAGTAGTGCCCTAGAAAAATAAATTGAACAAAATAAAGTGAGTATCTAATTATATTCAATTAATTAATTATATTTAATTCAAAAATAAAATTTATTTAGTAAAAAAACAAAAGGACGCTAATAACCCAACCAAATTAAAAAAAAAAAGGATAAAACAATGGATGTAAAAAGCATATGAAAAACACAAAGCTCAATCTCTAATAAAATAAATATTAAATAATAAAATTAAAAAATAACTTAAAATAATTATTAAAAAAACAAAGCAACTCCTAGTAAACATCTTTAAGCTAGCTTAGTTTCCCAAACTACATCCCATGAAATTTCAAAATGAATTTAATCTAAAACCTCAAATTCAAAATAATTTAATGTTGAAGAATGAAATTGAGTACAAAACAATATTAAACTAAAAAAAATAGTAAAGCAAATATAAAAATAAAGATAAAATCTTATAGGAAAACAAATAACTGAGGGTGAATTGCTAAAAAATTAAATTATAAAAATTATTTTAGATGACATAAATAACAATTGAAAGATGAGTATCAAATTTGACAAATAAAAAAAATTAAATGAGGATGAAATTAAAATAAATTGTTATTTTCATAAGTTATTTCAAATAAAATAAATATTAACTAAAAGATTAAGACTTAATTTTTTTTAAAAAAAGCTAGGCGTATGATTTGAAATATTGCATGACAAGGCATAAAAATCAAGGGAGAGGAAGGAAAACAAATAATAAAAAAAAGAAATAACTACTAGAGTTAAACCAAAGTTTTGTTTTCTGTATTCATTACGTATTCATTACGGTTACATAGAGCAAACACCAAGAAAAATCTAAAAATGTCCTGAAAAGACATTTTTTATTACCAAAATAAACCACATGTATTATATAAAGATAAGCTGCGATAATTTTTAGATATAATTAAATTATATAATATAATATTAAAAAAAATTATGAATTGATAATTATATATATTTAGTTTAATTTTAATAAAATATTATGTTAAGTGAATTACTATGTTTAATTATAAAATTGAATTATGAATTGTGATCGATGATGGGTTGGACATTGATATAATTAGAAAACTAATTTGGTGTTTTTCATGTTAGGAGGGAGTTAAAAGCCTAAATTTTTTTTTCATCATTGCACCTCATGAAATTATTTGAATATTCTAAGGAATGTGTTCTATTGATTGATTCGTTTATTTATTGAAAAGTAATTTTTTTTATTAACTTTTTTAATAATAAAAAAAATATAAAAATTTAATAAATAATTTTTTTAAATATAAATTTTAAAAAATAAACATTACCTGAAAAAATTTAACGGTGTTAAGGTAAAAAAATGAAAATCCTCCTCTCCCCTCCTATAGTGCCACCAGCATTGAGTAGATAGGGACAGCTCGAAATAGCAACCGGCACAACGACCACGAAGAGAAGAAAGGGGATGTCTGCAAGCATGAGAATGATTATTTTTTATTTTTTAAAATGTATTTTTAATATCATGCTAAAAAATAATTTAAAATAAAAAACAAATTGAAACTGAATACCAAACCCCTCTAATAGAATGAAATATTAAATATTTAAAATCTGATTGTCGTTCAGAGGCGGGCTGAGCAGGTGAAATAAACTAAATAAAGCAGTCAAAAGCGACGCCGCCGTGGTTGGCAACTTGGTATTTTTAACTTGTATTTGTGTGGATATGTGCGTTTCTATTTATTTATTTATTTTCTTGGCAAACCAAGTTGCCATGTTGCCATGTGAAACATTTTTTTGCTCAAAAATACTAGACTCAACAATTAACAATTATTATAGTTTTAGGTTTATTAGCAACGTTATATATAGTTTCTTCACTACAAAAAATTTAAATTGATTTTTAAAAATATAAAAATTATTTTATATTATTGATTTATCATTTCTAAATAGATTGATACCAATGAATTATTTGTTTTTACGTTTTAAAAATATTTTTTAAAAAATTTAATTTTTTTATTTTTTATTTATTTCAAATTAATATATTTTTAGTATTTTCAAATCATTTTGATATATTAATATCAAAAATAATTTTAAAAAAATAAAAAATATATCATATACATGTATTTTAATATAATAAATTATTTAAAAAGTAATCATAACTGCACTTTCAAATAAACTCCAAATAAATATTTTTTTCATTTTATATTATATATAACAAACATAGTTAAACATGATTTTCTCACAGAGTCGGCAATATTGTGAGACTTTTACTGCTTAAAAATATTAGATTCAATAATGCTTGCTATATATATATACATACACAGCAAGCATTGTTGAATATGCCCCACGATGCAGAAAATGTCGGGGCATCGTCGAGAAAGGATGGACGTATAGTGGGAAGTCTCTTTCTAGGAAAATAATGACTTGTAGTAGGGACAGGAGGGACGCCATTACATTGGGAAATCTCTGATAATTTTTTTATATATTTATTTTGTTATCTTTACTCTTCACAAGCCTTGAATCCGAAGGATCCTCTGCATGATTGGCCTTGGTACGAAGATTGATATGAAGTCAACAGACTACATAGGTCAAAATTCAAGTTCATTATGTCGTCATTCATCCCTTGATGAATATATAAAAGGATGGATTGCTTATGGCCTGGATAATTTTTGAAAGAAAATTAATTCTTTTGACATTTTACATTCGTTTTCCTGACAGAAAATTAATTGAAGTATTTTATACAACATTTATGACAGAATAAAAATGTTCCATAGGTGAAATATTTTTTGTTTCATATTTTGATTTTTGAAAAATACAAAATTAGAAATCCTTTTCAATTCCTTATCATAAAAATATATAAAAAAACTCAAACATAAAAATTTGAAATTAAATCGAATTAATGTAATTAAGGAAACATGTGTTTATTTTTCCATATCATTATCAATGAACTGATTTTTTCAATTAAATTAAATGAAAAAAAAACACAAAATACAAATATAAGATATTTATGCAAAACAATAATATCCAAAATAAGCAAAAAGCTGAAAAGAATTCATAAAACCAAAATATTTTTATCATCACCAAATACAAGGTTAGACACTATATTATTAAAACAATAACAAAATGAAAAAAATAAAAAATAATATCATAACAAAATAATAAACCTTAATATTTAAGAAAAAAACTTTAGAAAATTGTAAAGAGAATAGGTCAGAAAGAAGATACTTTTCTTTTTATTTTCTAAGATAATCTTGTTGGTTGATAGATTGTGAGAGTGTAGAACGAAGAAAAAAGAGAAAAGAAGAAGAAGAAGAAGGAATAAAGAAGGATTATTGGAAATTTTGTTTAAAATATAATTAATGAGCATAATTAAGGTTAGATTAAATGTGTAATTTATTATTTTTAGGATTAAAATTTTATTAGAATTTAATTTCCAGTATAAACCTTAACATATAATATTAATATAATTTAAATAAATAATGGGTGAAGAAGAAATTGTTTTAAAAAAACTCACAACTCTCCAAAAACTTGTATTTCACGTAAAAAAAAAAAAGCTTTCTTTATTGTATATATGATGGGAAAATAAAAAGTTAAAATTAGTTTTAAATAACATTTAAGTTTTAAGAAAAAAGAGAATTTAAGTAAAATAAAATTTGAGTTTAAACTTACATGCGGTGCTCGACTCGCATTCGAGCTCTAGACTTGAAGTTTAGATTTATTATAAAATAATATTTAAATTATAAAAAATTATTTTTTTTAACTTAAATTTAAATTTTTGCTTATCCATGAATAATAGAATCTTTTTAGTTTTCTTTCAAAAGATTTTTCTCTAAACTTGAACAGACAGTTTACGGAGCAGAGAATCCCATCCATTTTGATTCCTAAATTTTTTAATAAAATGGGTATATAAAAGAGTGTTTCGGGTTATTTTTCATTTTTCATTTTTCAGCACAAATTATATAGAATTTTTTATATTTTTCTTCACCTAAATTATCAATTTTGCTTCTGTAATCTATACTCTAGTTTTCTTTTATATATTTTTTTTCTATTCTGGAGCCTATAATTATGTTTTATGAAGTACAATTAAATAAAATGGTGTCACTGCAATCATGTAAGGTTTATATGGTTTTTTATGCAAAAGACGAATACAGAGAGCTTTTAAAGCTCGCGTATCATAATATAACTAGGCCGAAGCCTACAGGCCCAGAATCGTTCAGGCCCATTTTCTCCACACAACCCATAAAAAGCATTTGATTTTCTTCCGACAGATGTCTTCCAGTGTTCGGCAAAAGTCCTCAACGAGAAAAGCACTGCTTGGAGCTGGAAGAGACTTCATTTTAACCAAGCATTAGCACGTCAGTTGAGTCTCTCACAACGAGCACTTAAGGTTCCTAAGGGAAACCCAGGTAGGAATTCGATTTAGTTCTACAATTGTGCTACCATGAAGGTAAATAATATGAAGCTCTTCATCTTTTGATTTCATGTGTTACTCCAACGTGCCTGTGGTTTCCTCGGCTGCTGGCAAGCGTAAAAGCTACGGGAAATCTCCACAGCGAGAAACTGTGCCACCTCTTGGACGAGACTTTGCATTACCAATATACTATCATCGATCTAGTCTCTGCAAACTGGATGGAAAGTACGTCCTTGACGCAGAAAAAGAAAGGAAATGAAAGTAATCAATAATTTCATGCTCTATTTCTTTATGTTTCATCCAGTGGTGGCATGTGGTTTCTGCGTTTCTACTTTTCTTACAAGTACCATATAGAAGTCATATATTTTGCTCCATTTCAGCTACGTTCAGTGGGTTTTTCAAGTTGATGTTGCTAACAAAAGTATCTAACTGTCGTTTTCGTACATGGACCCAATAATCTATGCAAATAGCAGAGACGAATGAGCCTAAAAAGAACACTAGTTTCTGTGAACATGACAAGAAACAAAATAAATCAGTGACCAAAAAAAAGAAAAAAGTTTCTATCTTGCCTCTAATAGGGTTATGGTGGAATCATTGACTGAACATGATGTGTTCTTTATTGATGAAGAATTTGCTTCAACCAAAGTTCTTTCAGTAAAGAAACCTGGTTGTTTTGGCTGAGGCAATTTACCTTCACCACTCAACATTAAAACCACAGATGACATGCCTGGCCTATCATTTGGATGGCATTGCACGCATAATAAACCCACATGAATTGAACGAAGCGCTTCTGATAAATTGCATGATTCTGCTATTGGTTCAGTAATTAGTTCAGAAGACCTGCCTTCTGTAAATAGTCTCCATGCCTGATGGTTAAAATCATGTTATAGGAAAGAGATTCGGTAGGTAGAATTAAGAAAATGTCTCAACTTTTTTTGAAACTTACATGGCCAAGAAGGTTGAGGTGGTGGTCTGGATGACAGAATCCTCTATTCCTGTTCCCATTCATAATCTCTAGCACCAATACACCAAAGCTGAAGACATCAGATTTCACTGAGTAGAGCCCATCAATTGCGTACTCTGGTGATATGTAGCCACTGCAGGCAAACATTGGATGTTAAATCACATTTGCTAGTAATGGCCATAAAGTGCAAATGCCGGAGGTGCTTACTATGTTCCCACCACCCTTTTTGTGTTGGCTTCAGTTTCATTTTCTCCAAAACTTCTAGCGAGGCCAAAGTCTGAAATTTTTGGGTTCATGCTGTTGTCTAATAAGATATTGCTGGCCTTCAAATCTCTGTGGATTATTCTTAGTCGTGAATCTTGGTGAAGATAAAGAAGTCCACGAGCAATCCCGTTGATAATGTGATAGCGCTGTGGCCAGTCCAGTAGTGAGCTATGTGTTCGATCTGTTAAATTTTTGCTCAAGTCAGTAAGCATATACAAAAGAAAGTCTAATTAACATTGTAATGGTATGCAGAGTTTCAAACCAAAAATAAAGATGTCCAAGCTTTTTTTAGGCATGAACTCGTAAATCAACATCCTTTCATCTGCTTCCATGCAGCATCCCAAAAGCTTAACCAGATTCCGGTGTTGAAGTTTTGCAATATGCATGACCTCATTCTTGAACTCATCAAGTACTTGTCTTGAGCTCTTTGAGAGCCTCTTCACAGCTATTTCTTGTCCATCTTCTAGCATTCCCTGTAAATAATCATACCTTGCAATTAGCAAAGTCAGTTGATATCCAAAATTTGAGAATTTGCTTAATGCTGCATGTTACTTGCATTTGTTTGAACTGATAAAAATTTGGAACACTTTGAAAGCAATTGCTTTTGCATCTGTAAGAAAGGGTAAATTCAATCTATCAAATAGATTTGAGAAAACTAGTACCAGCGAACTACTATGGTGGCCTGGAGTTTCTTTTATGAATCTCAGTGCCCATCAATAAGTTGCATGATTACTTGTTATATCATTACCTTATAAACAGGTCCGAAACCCCCTTCTCCTAGTTTATTGGTAAGAGAAAAGTTGTTGGTGACACAAGCAATTGTACCGAAATCGAACAGCTGAAGTTCTGGATCTTCCTTCATGCAGGTATCATCTCTTCTTCCTTCAAGAATACCTGTCACTTTTCCTAAGAAGTAAAGTAGGAATGAAAAGGTAACCGATCTCTATTTTATGATGTACACACATTTCATTGTCATTTCAAATATAATAATGATTGTGATTTGTCACTCAGATTACTACAGATCAAAGTTAATTGTATGTAGAAAATTGCACTGGGCAGGGGAAATAGCTAATTCTTTAGATTGAACAACTTACTGCCCTTCTGCTGCTTCTTTTTTCGAACAAGTAGAACCAAGACTATGCCAAGAAGCAGCATCCCTGCTGATACCACAGAGATCACTATGATCCTCATATGTTTCGTTTTATTGGATTCAGTCCCCTCTTTATCATTGTGATCTGACACAAGGCAGTTGGCAGAAAACTGGCAGTTAAAGATCAACAATATGAAAGTACAGCCATTCACTATTTTATTTTTTGGAGAAAGCACACTAGCGGGATCCGTCTCCTTCAGTTATATATACTGAATTCACAATAAACAGTGTCACAGAATATTTTAGCGATCAGGATGGACCTCTATGGAAACTGCATGATTTTAATACTACTTGAGGTGTATAGAAGTTACAATTACCACTTTTGTAAAGTAAATCAGTCCATCATGTTGCCAGATGATATGTCTACCTATTCATTTTTATTGTCTCAAGTTCTCTTGTACCCTATAAATTTAGTGCTAAGTATTTACGCGATGTAGACCAACTAGCATCAACAAACACATGCATCCACATACCTATGACCTGTTATAAATTTCAATTCCCTGATTTAAGGATGTTAAAGAAAGCAAGAAAATTTGCTTCACTTGCATGTTGCTTTTTTTCTAACCTTTCACATCAGTTATCTTGTGGTTAATCTACTTTATACATGAATTAAATTTTAATGTTATTGCAATCCCAGAATTAAAGACTGTTTTTTCAGGTTATAGATAACTTCGTACCTTGTTCTGATGCAGCCATCCTTATATAAATGTCCTGCCCGTTATCATTGAATTGTCTAATATCAATCAAGTCACTGAACCAAAGCAGGCACCCACTTCCTCCTTCCCTGATGTCCAGATTTGCATAAGCTGTACATGAGCAGTTCTTCATACACATGCTCTTGCATTGCTCAAGATTCATGCTCTTATTAAACCACGATTTTCTCGTCTCTGGCAGCTTTACGCCAGAATACCTTCGAAACAAATCTCCTGTGCAGTTTAGTGGAGTCCTTCTAGCACAACCATCTGACCAGTTCATCATGTCCCAAGTTCTTGGAACTTTCGGTAGAAATCCTTTCAAGCAACCACATGCTGGGGAGTTGTTAATATCACAGCTCCCATATGCACCACACAAAGCATATCGGTTACAATCATCAACAATTAGTGTAAGGTAAAACGCCCAGATGCCTGTTTCATCGGTCCATGTTAAACGCTGGACGTCCCCAGTTTGAGTTAGCACTAGCCTTGAAAGAATTGAATTGTTAAGAAGCTGGTATCTGTAAAATATCTCCTTGTCATTAAAAACAAACTCGTATTTGTATACAGGGTTTGGCCGTAATTGAGGACCGCCAAAACGCAGGCCATTCCAGGGTCCAGACCGATACCGCCGAATTGAATTCTCTGTCAGAATTTGCTCAGGATATCCACTAGGATTAAATCTAAAAGAAAAGTTACCTCTAGATGGATCGTCAGTTGTCTTCCATGATGTCAAGTACCGATCAAAGCCTGTTATTGAATTCCTTCCCATCTTCATCCCTGCCAGGAGTGTATCACATGGATAATCGAAACTTTGCCACAAGGAGTTTTCCAGGTCACTATCATCCTCTTCTTTGACAACAAGATTCCCTGAATCCAAAAGCTGTGCTACTGGAAATCTTGCAGACCTAGAGGCGTTGGAAGACCAAATGATGCTCTCGTTGTGATTGAGCAGGACTAGAAGTCCATCGCCAGTAACCCTTAACACACCTGATGAATTGGTGAGGGGGATTTCCCTGTTGGCAACCCAAACCACAGTCATGACGGATACCTTGTTGAACCATATACCCAGGTATCGGTTTTGGGAGCTGCCTGGGCTGAAAAATCCCATTTTAAAGCTCCCATCAGCAGAGACCATGCTGTCTCCATCGATATCTCTGATAGATTGAGTTGTATTTATGGTGTCAATCGCAGTGGATATTTTAATGATCAGCAACAAAATAGAGATGTAAAGAAGTGCAGAAGTGCTATCTACACATGCATTCATAGTTTTTGCTGCACTGAACTTTGTCATGGTAATGCTTGAATCAACTTTTATTTCTTGGCTTCTTTTACTTTGATTTTTGGTGAGCAAGTGATGAATTAGAATAATGATGAGTCCAAAATTTCTATTAATTTTCAATGTTCTTCTTTATGGTCTCTGAAATGGACTTCCAACTTCTGAATGATAATAGGTAAATAAGACTACTGGATGACGACAATTTGACCCCCCGTGTGCTTTCTCATTCTCTACCAACAATGCCGCCATAACTATAGTTTCAAATGTCTTCTATGAGTTGTATGATTAGCTTATTCGAACACTTTTCTTCTTTCAATACTAACAAAACGTGAACGCTTTCAAATAGTCATTGAATTTGTCTTTCTTCTTAGTCTTGAGGAGTTGTATAGATCTTGGTTCGTGGGAAATCAAGTCGATTGCCGCTTTCTTAAGTAAGGGAAAAATCCCTACGGCATGTAAGCGCCCCTTTTCGAGGGGACGGGTCCGTGCTGTAGCGGGCGAAGGAAAGATAGCGGGCTTGTGACGGAAGCAGAGAAGACTTTTCGCTTCGCCCCCTTCGCTAGTGATTCTTTCACGTGTTTGAAAATATTTTAGTGTTTATTTTTAAAAATTATTTTTTATTTAAAAATATATTAAAATAATTATTTTTATTTTTAAAAAATTATTTTTTATATCAATACATTAAAATAATTTAAAAATATTAAAAAAATATTAGTTTGAAAAAAAAAATTAAAATTTTTTTAAAATAAAAAATAAACAGGACAATATACTCTAGTCAAGCTCTCTACTGAAACTCTGAGTCCATCCGAACCTGCACCAAAGATAAAAGGAAATGTCCATTTTTCGGGAAAGAAAGTATTCAGTGGGAAAGAGTGTGGTGAACATAATAGCAGTTATTTTTTAAAGTTTTTTTTTTAGAAATATATTAAAATAATATTTTTATGTTTTAAAATTATTTTTAATATTAATATATTTAAATAATTTTAAAATATAAAAAATAATTTTAAATAAAAAATTTAAATTTTTATGAAATATTGTTCTGCTTTCCCAAACAGCATCAAACTTATCCGTAAAATACCAATATATATATATATATATATATATATATATAGAGAGAGAGAGAGAGAGAGAGATTTAGATAGTAACTTTAAGATTGACTTGGTATTAAAAGGTTATGTCTTCGGTTCAAATCTTGAAATTAATATTTAATTAAATTTATTAGATATACTAGATAAGTACAAGGATGCATGCATGAGATAATTTTATAAATAAAATTTAGTATTCATTGTCGCGTAAAATAATCTGGTTTCAAAATTGAAATTTCGTGGACACAACACATACATAAATTTATGCAAGAAAACGGCCTCTTTGTTTGAAAGCTGTTGTCCCTTAGCGGGATGTACATGACCAAATCACATATGCAAATTTTGTAAACGAGAAAAAACTGCAGGAAAATAATTAAATATATTCGAGGGATGGACTCCATTATATGAAGAGTTTATTATTATTATTATTATTATGGTAATAGTTATTTTTTAAAATTTAATTAAAAAAATATAAAAGCATGGAAAAAAGAGTGCTTACAAAAATGTTACCCACAGTATGTTAAACCTAATAATTATAAAAATCTTACCCATAGTATGTTTGACCTAATACTCATAAAAATGTACATCCACGGTATGTACATCCACGGTAAGAATTAACCACCTTTCCAAATGGAAGAAAAGTTTTGAGTGATTGGTTTTCATGAAGAGTTTATTATTATTATTATGGTAATAATTATTTTTTAAAATATTTGGTAATAGTTATTTTTTAAAATATTTTTTTACTTGAAAATATATTAAAGTAATATTTTTTATTTTTTAAAATTTATTTTATTAAAAAAATTATTTTAAAGTAAAAAATAAAAAAAATATTTTTTTAAAAAATTATTAAAAAAAGAGATCACTTTAAACTTCAATCTGCTTTTTTTAAAGAATTATTAAAAGGGATGTGAATTTCCCTCTTTTTTTTTTCCATACCATATGCTATTTTATGATGTGTGCTTATGAATATGGAATACTTCTTACATAAATATTAGCTTATGGTTGAACTTGAAATATATGTTTTGAGTTTTACTTTTGGGTTTAACCTTGATATTTAAAAGAATTCTAATATAATTATTATGCGTGTTTGATATTGTAGGCAAGTAATATTAACAAAAAAAATTATGTATTCTAAAAAAGGAAAAACAAAAAAATGTTTATTTAAATATAATTCTTTAATGGAGAAATTTCTGAAAATAATAATAAATAAATTAGATAGAAAAAGGTTCTGGAAAATAAAAAATAAAAAATAATTATTTATAAAACCAAGAAAAAATAGAAAATGAAAGAGAAGAAAAGCCAAATCCATAAAACTCAATTGAAGTAAAAAGCTTGTCATTCAAATAAAAACTTCCAAACTCTTTTGACCCTAAACAACAAGAAAAGAAACGAAATTGGCCTCGAGCCGGACGAGACGCCATTCATTTACCACCTGTTGGAATTTCCGGTCACCGGAGAATGAAGTTTACTAGATCCAATTTTTATTTCCCCCCCTCCATTCCCAATAACCACCAAAAATAATTTACTCTACTTCCTAAACAATATTGAAGCAGCTAAAACTAGACATCCCCGTGATTTAGCTTTCAAAAATGATTATTGATAAAATTTTAATAGCTCACATGAAGAATATATATAAAAAAAAAGGTTAAATGGAAAAATATATTTTATCATATATTATAATGCAAAAAAAATAAATCGTATTTTGTTTTTCTCGAATTCATTGGCGTCTGGTTAGCGAATGTTGGATGGAGTTGTGGTGCTTAATTTGAATAGAATATTCGGCTGATTTTTAAACCTTGAATCTGAAAAAGCATCCCATTTCAATTTTAAGAGAAAATTATTTGATTTTTATGAAAAAAATGTTGTGAAAAAAGTAATGAAATTCATAATTTTTTGTTGGTGATTTTGAAATTGTTTTTTTTATGTGAAAAAATAAAGATTTTGTATATATTAGACTCTGTGTGTAAACTTAATTATTTATAAAATAAATTTTAATATTATATATCGATCTTTATAATAATTAAATATTTTGAAATTATAAATAATTTTAAGGATGTACATCTCTAAAAAAACATCAAATATAATATTTAATTGTTTTTTAAAAAAGCATTAAATCTAGAGAATTCAAAAAATTATTTTAAAAATAAGTTTTAGAAAATTTTATATATGACTTATTGAAAGGTCATTTGGAAAGTTATTTGTTCATTAAATATATGTTTTGAGGATACAATAATATATTGTACTGCATGGAAGGAAATATTTTATTCTATTATATAAAATGTGACCACTGTGATTTATATCTTGTGTTTTTAATTTAAATATGAGTGTTTGTTATTTTTATATATTTTGAAATATGATATTATCACTACTTTTGATGGTGTCATATATCATATGAATTTTAAATTAAGTGACAATTAAGATTTAAAATATATTGGACTCTAGTAATGGATCAAGTATATCCATAATGAATAGAGGTGCAAAAGTTAGATTATATATAAAAAGTTGCTAATCTAGCAAAAAAAAAAAAGATTAATGAAAAGTTTATTTGATTTCTGGATAAATACTTCAGTGTGTGTGTGTGTGTATATATAATGATAAATTTAAAATGGCAAGCATATTAACAAAACAGAGAATTAATAGGATATTCCTATTAATTCTCTGTTTTGTTAATATGCTTGTCATTTTAAATTTATCGTTCATGATAATGTTGGCAAAGACTTGATTAAGTTCCTACAGAGATTGGAGAGCATGAATAAAAATAAAAGAAAATAATGTAGTACAGCGTATGAATGCGTTTTGATCCATTTATAGAAGATTGATTTCTTGTTAAGATTGTAAGGTTATCGAGCTGTCATTTCCTCATACAACAGGTGATACTTTGATCAAGCTTCATTATCTCTACGAGCAAGGATACAGTATTATCCTTCTAACCTACTATAGAAATCATTAAAAAGACTTGCAAGAATCTTTGGTTTCTATAGAGATGAATGGTAGACTCAAAAATATCAGACCTGATGTGCTGGAATGATGATTCGGTTGTGATTGAGAAGGACTAGAATTCCCTCACTAGTAATCCTGACACTCCTGAAGGATTGATGAGGGGGATTTCCCTGTTGGCAACCCAAACTACATCATGATAGATACGTTTTTCGAGCTGCATGGACTGAAAATTCCCAGTTTAAAGCTTCCAGCAGCTGACACCATGGTTGAGAGATTGAGTTGTATTTATGGTGTCAACTGCAACAGATATTGTTATAATCAGCAACAAAGCTGAGGAAAAAAGGAGCATGGGAAGGCCATTCTCTGTTAATCCCATGATTCTTTTTTTTTTTTGTTCCTGGAAGTACAATGTTATTTCAATGGCTATTGAGATGTAAGAAATGACCTTTGGGAACAAAAATGAAGATTTAGGATATCTGTGCCTGAAATAAACCTCTTTTTTTTTTTTTCTCTTTTTCTGGAGAGGAGAAATTCTCGTTGTTTATGTTAAGGACCTAACTCCAAAATTATAGCTAGTCTCAATGCTGAGCCCTTACACTCTTTTAAATTGACCTTCATCTTTTGGATTTTATGAGTTGGTAAATCTGCTATTAATCAGCGGACCGTGAGAACCAAAAATCAGAAAATATTTTCAGACTGGTTTTATTAAGTACACACAATTTAGTTTACATGGCTCAGGTTTATGGAGTATCCAGATGATGCTTAGACCACCCCTCTATTGATGCTTTGTGGACCTGAACTATGTATTTCAAGAGAGTTTTGAGATTTTTTGTGGACCTGAATTATGTATTTCAAGAGAGTTTTGAGATTTTTGGCTTTGTCGGATTGTTTTTACAACGTTAAAATAAACATTTTTTCATCAAGTTTCGTGCTGTGAAAATAATCAAGAGTACCAGTAATGAAAGGAAGAACTTCTGGAAACGTATGGCAGAAAATAGGACAAAATTGGTAGGGTGCACTGATTGAGAATCAGAAGCGATACCTAGCTTTAGCTTCTGCAAATCCTGTGAAGCATGCTACCAGATTGGTTTGCTTCCTCGTACAAAAGAAAACCATCCTGTTCAAAGAAAACCTCTGTCAAACCCAGCTGGGATAGTTAGGAGAATGACTTGGGACCTAAGTGGGATTTGGTTTGTGGTTAGAGCAGTTACAATGTTGCCCATCAAAACAATCTATTTCCTCACAAATTGAATTAGATCGAAGAGCCTATATCTCTGAGAATGTTGGTGAAGTCTTGCCTTCAATACAAGATAGTGAAACAGTAAAAGAAATGAATGTAGTACAAGACATGAAGACATTCTTATAAATATACAAATCAGTTCTTGTTAAGAAAATAATCACTGACATTTCATGCATGCATACAGAAAGCAATGATCAAACAACTAACTTAAACATTATATCTACATACGAATGTAACAAGTATACACGCTGTCCTCCTATCCAAGTAGATGAGCGCAAAACGTAAGCGAGACTTAATTAGAAGCAAACTACAGCTTCAAGATGTAGAATGTCTAGCAAAAACTAATCTATCTTGCCTCTACCAGTGAAATCGAGCAATCGTTTGTTGAATATCGTTTGCTTTGGCTTGGTAGATTGCTCGATTCAATAACGTCCCTTGCAGTAAAATAACCCGGCTGTTTAGGCGGAGGCAATTCATCTTCATTACCTAGCATCAAAACCACATACGAAATGCTTGGCCTATCTTCAGGACTTTGTTGCACGCATAATAGCCCCAGTTGAATCACACGTAGCACTTCAGATAAATTGCATGTTTCCATCGTCTTTTCCGCAATCAGTTCCAATGGCCTGCCTTCATTAAACAGTGTCCAAGCCTGTTAAGATAAATCATGTTACTAAAATGAGATCTCATACCCAGAACTAAAAAAAAAGCTTCAGTTTTTTTATGGCAGAACTTACATGTCCAATTAGGTTGAGTTGGTGATCTGGATGATAGAATCCTCTGTTCCTGTTGCCACTCACTATCTCTAACACCAATACACCAAAGCTGAAGACATCTGATTTTAATGAGTAGAGTCCATGGAACGCATACTCTGGAGATATGTAGCCACTGGAAATATTCAAAGAACGTTAGATGGCATCTGTCAGAATTGGAAGTAAACTATGTATGCTGGAAACACTTACTATGTCCCCACCACTTTCCTTGTTTTGGATTCAGTTTCATTTCCTTCAACACCTCTCGCCAGCCCGAAGTCTGAAATTTTTGGGTGCATGTTGTAATCTAATAAAATATTGCTGGCTTTTAGATCTCTGTGAATTACTCTTAGTCTTGAATCTTGGTGAAGATAAAGTAGTCCACGAGCAATCCCATTGATAATATTGTAACGCTTAGGCCAATCTAATAGCACGCTCCGTGTGTTATCTGTCTCAATTACATATTTTTCACACGTCAATACATGTCCTTATCAGATTCTTAAATGCATGTCAAAGAACCACTTGTATCCTATTTAAATTATCATTACAATGATGAAAATATTAGTGAAGTATAAATGATCAACTAAATCGGTATAGGTTAGAGATCCAAACCAAAAATAAAGAAGTCCAAGCTTTTGTTGGGCAAGAACTCGTAAATCAACATCTTTTCCTCTCCTTCAATGCAGCATCCTAGAAGCTTCACTAGATTCCGGTGCTGAAGGTTCACTATATGCCTGACTTCATTTTTGAACTCATCGAGGCCTTGTCTTGAACTCTTAGAGAGCCTCTTCACGGCTATTTCAAGTCCATCTTTCAGTGTCCCCTGATTATCATATGCAACTAAATAATATTTCCTTTGAGATTAAGTGGAGAATCATATTATGATGTCGCATAGAACTTGCATGGCAAGTAATAGTTTAATACCTTATAAACATGTCCGAATCCTCCCTCCCCGAGTATATTGTTAAGAGAAAAGTTATTTGTTGCAGAAGCCAAGGTATCTATTGTAAACAACAATAATTCCAGATCTTTGTTCTGGTGCTTGTTATTTGAACTTATTCCCGAAGCACCAGTCATTTTTCCTGCCAGAAGAAAAGAAAGAATGGATCTCTGTTCTCTGCTAAATACAGATTTCTTAAGAAAATCAAGTATAGTGATCTCTTTAACAATTTTTGTTCGTAGATTGGATTACTAAAACTCTACTTTGAAAACAAACTAAACTGCCTATATCAATACAACATGGAAACAAAGGGGAAGGGGCATAGAAGAGGTTAGAATTTCATGGTGTGAGCGTAACATACTGTTTTTCATCTGATGCCCTTTCCAAACATAAAAGACCACGGCCAGGCCAAGGAACAGAATTCCTGTAGACAGCACAACGCTTAGTATGATCCTTTTCTTCTCCTTGGCTTTCGTTTCAATCTTTGCGCCGTAACCGTTATCTGCACATCAAGGAGTAAAAAAACTAAAGTTGGAAGATAGTAATAGGTAATGCCAATATGTTATGTATGTGTTTTGTTAGTTAATATGGCTTGAGAATTTTCATTAGTTATCTGGATCCTTTCATCACAGTTCATATGATAAATATATACCTGGTTCTGAAGCAGCCATCCTTGTATAAATATCTGGTTCATTTTTAACAAGTATTCTGACATCTAGCAGATCATCGAACCAGAGCAAGCATCCACTTCCTCCATCCCTGATATCTAAATTTGAATAAGCTGTACAACTGCAGTTATTCAAGCACGTGTTCTTGCAATCTTCAAGATTCATGCTCCTGTTAAACCATGATGTTTTTGTCTGAGGCAATTTCACAGCCGAGACCTTTTGAAACCAGTCTCCAGAGCAATTCAGTGGAGTCCTTCTAACACAACCACTTGACCAGTCCGTCAACTCCCATTCGCTTTGAACTTTTGGTACAAATCCATTCAAGCAACCACACATTGGAGAGCTGTTGATACTACAGATACCATTTGCACCACATAGCGCATAACGTTCACAATTATCGGTATTTAAGGTGAGATAAAGCAGCCAACTTCGTGTTTGTTCAATCCACGTGAAGCGCTGGACATCACCACCCTGAGTTACCGTGACCCTCCAAGGCATTGACTTACTGAGAACATGATATCTGTAAAATATCTCCTTCTCATTAAAAACAAATTCAACTGAGTATTTGGGATTTGGTTTTGCTTGAGGCATGCCACTGAACCTCAGACCATTCCACGGTCCAGACCGGTGCTTAACAATTGAATTCTCCACCACAATTATCTCAGGATATCCAAAAGGAACAAGAATTTCTGAAACATTACCTCTTGAAGGATCATCCGGTGACTTCCAGGATGTAATGTAAGAGTCCATCCCTGTTATTCTATTCCGTCCTAGCTTCATTTCAGGCAATAATGTATCAGCTGGATGTTCAAAACTCTGCCACAAGGAACTTTCCAGGTTATCATCACCCTCCTCCTTCACGACAAGGTTTCCCGAGTCCAGAAGTTGAGCGGTTGGATTAGTCGCAGGTCTCGATGAGTCGGAAGACCAAACTATGCTCCCGTTCCGATTTGAAAGGACAAGAATTCCTTGGTTGGTAAGCCTTAAAACACCTGATGAATCATTAAGTGGGGTTTCTCTGTTGGCAACCCAAACTACAGTCATCACAGATATTTTGGCATACCATATCCCCAGGTATCGATTTGCAGAATTCCCCGGGCTAAAAAATCCCAACTCATAGGCTCCATTAGCTGAAAGAATAGTGTCACCATCTCTAATGGATTGAGTTGTTTTTATGGTGTCAATTGCAGTGGATGTATCAATAATCAACAATAAAAAGAGAAATATGGGAGCTATGCGATCCATTGTTGTTCTCATGATTTCTTTGCAGCTCACATCTTTTATTTCAAAGTCAGACTTAGATGTAGAAATACTCCCATGTAAAAAAAAAATTGCGATCATATTAATTAGTTCCATTTAGAGGTACACTACCCACTGGTAAGCTTTATTTCTAAATGACAACGCAATTTCTATATTTTTTTTCAAAAATTGACATGCAGCGTTGTTAAGCTTAGTAAAGCTGAAGTAGTCATTTGTCATTGTCCCGTTGGACTTGGACGAGTAAACTTGCACTCCTCTTCATCGAAAATTCTTTCATTATCGAGCAAACCTTGTATACCATTACGATTACGATATATTTTTGTCGGTGTTTATTAATAAATATAGCAAAAGATTATTTTGTTTACCAATAGATATACAACAACAATTTATTGATAGATCTGTTGATATTTCTTTTAGTATTTATTAATTTTGTGACTTGACATTCAATAATAGCCATACAAATTTAAGAAGCTAATTGGTTGTTTGACTTCAAATGCAATTAATTAGCCAGCATTCATTCATCTTTCTTTTATTGCTAGGAATTCTGATTCTTATTCAGAGTGTTGGTTTATGGCAATGATCAAGTTGTCAACGACCCTTATTTCACGCAATAGACTGTGGTTTATATATGAATCGGGTTTTCAACGCCTTTGATTCCACGCCAAATCGACATTTGTTTTTTGTCCTTTTCGGAGATGGGCTGCTGCTCTTTCTTGAGCTAATTTAATCTTAGGTTTCTTTATCAAAAAACCTCCATGTCTTCTTAGACTTGAAACGTGAAGTCATGCTATGGAAGGTCAGGGGGGTGAATGAATGGACGACTAATCCTTCAAACTACTGATGAAACCTTCAGATGTCTCTCTGTTATCTGTCCCAATTGCGACAGTCATGACAGAACTACAGATACTTTGACGTACAAGGAGACGAGTTGTCTTTTTTGACCCAGTCACAAACCTTCCTGATTGAGATGTTTTTATGATTTCAGCCATGAAGACCAGATATTTTAAATTCTCTCATATATTGTATTGAATATTTATCAAAAGTATCCGAGGGCAGGATTAGAAAATTTTGAGGAGGCCTGGCCAGAATTGATATATAAGGATATTGCTAAGTAGAATATAAAGGTTAAGAGTAAGAACATGAGGATTACAGGGTGTTATTAGGATACTTGATTAGAATTAACTTTAAATATTAGGAATTATATATTTTATATTTTTAATAACTTCGAGGGAATTCGATACCTTTAGTAATCTCAATTATTAACATAAACTCTGAAAGATGTTATCGTCCGTATGACTTTTACTACTTGTTAGATGCACGATCTACATTTCATTTACGTTGTTGCTCACATGGGCTTTTCATTTCATTGGTGCACTGCGCGATCTCCACGCTAATGTAACCATACTCAGAGACCTCTCCTACACAACAGGGAGGCAACTCTACTCCTTGTCGTCAAGTAAATCTATGTCATTCTAAATAACTCGAGGGTGTATAAATACCCAAGGATTATAGGTGCAATGCATAACTTCATCATATTAATACATATATATATATATATATATATATAAAAACCTTACTCTTTTGCATCTCTTTATCCTCCTCTTATTATCTCATACACATGTCATAAAAAGCAAAGATTATGCTTACTAGATAAAAGACTCATCTTTGTGTAAGAGTGTATTGGACGCCCATCTTTAAATGGATTTTATTTCTATAAAGATAAACTTGAACAAGACAAGTTCATTAACCCTTAAGAACAAGTATAGAATATACAACGCATCCTAGGGATGGTTATAAAGCATGACAACATAATGTGTAAAATCTTCCCCATCATGTTCCATGAGTGTACATTAACCTACTACCATTGCTGAGTACATGGTTATATTATAAACTTTTTTTAGTTTGTGTGTGAAGCTTAATATCTCTTTTAACCTAAGCATATCTACTATAAAACTAGCTCAACCAAGCTCTTTGTAATCGCCCAACAGGTGAATGAAAATATCAAAGCTTATTTAAAAATATTTAACGAATAAGTGTTCAATGTGAAAGATTTACTGAAACCTATTACTATTAAGATCTTAATTAGTGGGATACACAATTGTTTTTTATGGAAATTATTATAGCTCTTTTGAATCGAATTCACATTAAAGTATAATAAGTAATAGAAAACCACATTCAAGTGGAATTTATGAATAACTTAAAGGTTCATTTCATTATAAGTTGATATATTCTAATTTGATAACCACTTTATTAAATACTACCGAGTAAAAGCATTTTTAAACATTATAGAAAAGGACTTCATATAATATATAATACTCATGGTCAATAAAAGGAAACACTATCAGGTACAACTCTAAGAAATATTTTCTTTAGTATAAAAATAGGGATATGATATGAAAAATTGATATGTATATATAAAAAAAAGAAATAAGAAAAAAATTAATCGCTAAAAGATATCTTTTATAGTTTGTTAAGAAAAAAGATAAAGTCTAAAAAGCAAGGATAGGAAATCAACACTCTCCATAAGATTTTACCTTATATTACATTAATCTTGGATGAAATTTTAAAAGGAGACAATTCTAATAGGATCTGAAATGCTTAAGAAAAATAATAATTATTTTTTTCATGATAACAAAATCTTAGTCGGAATTTTTTATGTTCAATCTGAAAGACACAGAAAGGTTAACCTTTCCTATAAAAATATATGGATAATTACCATAGTCCTTTCTAATTATAATATGTAAATGGTATTGATATATGATGGAAGTCCTATGAATATTATCTTCAATAAAACAATAATACAAATAGATGTTAACCCATTTAAATTAATCAATTTCGTTTTATTAGGATATAGAGAAAAGACATATTAGTAAAAGGTCTATTAGATCTACCGATCATTATTAACACTTGTACTAATCCACACCCTATAACAAACTTTGATGTTAATCAAAATATATGTGACTTTCCCCGTGATGTGGCCTCAAAAAAACACTTGTTTTTGTTTTTTTTATTTTATCCTTTAAAATTAAATTTATTTTTTTATTAAGTTATCTCACTCTCATGACATGGATTACAGGTTTTGTAAGTTAACTCGATTGATTAGGGTTTTTTTTTCTATTTAACTATTTTTTTTAATTTCATCATTTAATATTGGGTTAATTAGAAATTAGAGTTCATGATTTGTTTTATAAGTTATATGTTAGGTTAATCTAGTCTCATAACCCAATAATAATGATTAATAGGTTAATATAAGTTGACTCTAGTTGTTTTTTGTGTTTTTTTTTAATTGATTTTTTTTTTATTTTTATCATTCAATATTAGGTCGGTTGAGAATTGAACTTCATAATATATTTTAATTTATTTTTTATGGGGATATTTTGGTCTAATGATCAAGGTTGCGAGTTTTGGTATTTTAACCTCTGTTAAATCAAGTTATTTTTATTTTTATTTTTTAAAAGATTATCTCGATCTCATATCTTTCAACATTAGATTTGCTTTTTATTGAGTTATCCTCATCTTATAACCAAGAATGCGAGTTTGGTATGTTGATCCAGTTGACTTAATTTTTTTAATTGATTTTTTTCTTAATTTTATTATTTAATATTATGTTTGATTGAGAATTGGACTTCATAATTTATTTTGGTTTGATTTTTATGAGGTTATTCTAACCTTATAATCTGGGAATAATGTTTAATAGGTTAAGCCATATTGACTTAGCTCATTTTTTGTATCATTTTTTTAATTAAAAATTTTACAAATTTCATTGTCAATATTGAGTCTGACAGGATCGGTTGAGAATTAAGCTTCGTAATCTATTTTTATATGCTCATTATAGGGTTATCTTAGTCTCATGATCAAAGTTGTAGATTTGGCAAGTTAATCCAAGTTATATTAGGTCATTTTTTATTTTATTTCTATGAGGTTATCTCGGTCTTATGACCCAAGTTATGAGTTTGATAGATTGACTTAGGTTATTTTTTATGTTTTTTTAATCTTATTCTTTAATATTGGACTAATTAAGAATTAAATTTTATAATTTGTTTTAATTTTTTATATGAGTTATATTAATCTTATGCCACCTTGAAATTTTTTTAAAATTAAACTATATTTTTATTTGTCATCCATGTTGTATTTAGACTCATAAAATCAATCGGGTCATAACAAGTTAACCCCATATAATTTAGATTTTATTTCCACTAAAAAAACACCAATAATATCTTAATATTCTTATTATATTAAAAACAAATTAACCCAACTTGTAACATAACATAGTCCATCAATAATCTAGTTTAATCGCCTATCTATGTTGTTTTAGGCTATGTTTGTTTCTCGGAAATTGGTTTCTGAAAAATCACTTTCCAAACTTTCTTGTGTTTGTTTGTCATCAGAAAAGTTGATCAATGAAAAATATTTTCCAGTCAAAGAAAAATTTGGCTTGGTTTTCAGGAAAGTGTTTTCCTGAAAAATTTGGATGGAAAACATTTTCCAAAAGTTGTGAAAAATTTAGAACTATCATATTATTTGCTGATTATATCAAATTTGATCATCAAACTTTTAATTGCTAAATATTTTGTTTTAAATATTTATTTTTTAATTTTATCTCTTAAAATTTAATTTTTATATTAACTTTAATCCTTATTTTTATAATTGTTATTTTTTTTCTTATTATTTTTTATTAAAAAATTTTATCTATCAAATTTTATCCTCATTTTTTTTATTGTTAATTATTTTATTTGAAAGAATTTATTAAATGTTAACTATTATTATTTTAATTTCTTTATCTTTTATTTTTTTTTAATTTGATCTTTATTATTTTAATTATTATTTATTTTATTTGAGATAGTTTATGAATTATATATTTTTTTTAATTTTATTCTCATTCAACCTTTTAATTTGTAAGATTTGGTTTTAATTATTAGAAAAATAAAATATTAATAAATTATTTTCCAACTCATTTTCCATTACATAATCAAATAATAAAAAATATTTTTTAATTTATTTTTTATTATACTACTAAATATCAAAAAATAATTTATTTTTTAAAAAAAAACTACTTTTCTGCTAACTGCAAACTGCAAACAGTACTTCCGCTCCATACATATGAAATCAAACGCTTGACGGGCCTTGTCCAGGAACAAAGGCTTCACGTGTAATGTTTTTAGAAACGACCTGCTTACAAGCATAGATATCAGATCCCATACCCATCATGAAAGGCCTTGTCTACTTCTGGACCTCCTACAAGCCCAAATTATTTAGGCTCGCTTTTCTCACAAGAAGAAGAAATCACCACGTTATGTCACCACGTGTTCGAAGAAAATCCTCAGCAAAAAAATGTTCTCCCGCTTGGAATTGATTTTAAGAGACTAACATAATATTTACAAATTCTTGGTTAACTTCTGGTGGAGGCAGGTGATTTCTTTGTTTCTCATTGGTGTATGCAAGTCATAAACTTTATTCCTTTTAATATTTGTTTGTTTAGTAGTTTTTATATAATAATATCATCATTAAAAAATCATAATTCAAAATATTTTTATTTTAAGCTTTCTATTAAAATACAAGTTAAACAATCATATTTATATTAGCTATATGTCTATTTAAAAAAATAATAATGAATAATTATAAAATTATTCTATGAATTCCTAAAATATAGGATTGAAATACAAGTTAAAAATTAAAATTTGACCCACATAAATAAAATAATGGAATATTAATGTTGAAATCCAATTAGTCAACTTTGAGGAAGAGTTTTTTTATTTAATAACTGCACATTTGATGAACGCAGCAGTAAGATAAAAAAAAATCTCTTTAAAAAACTGGTATTTTCTCTATTCATAACAATATGTTTTATTATTCCATCAAAACTTGCCTAAAATAATTTAAAATGTTAAAAGAGAAAGATAGTTTTTTTCATCAATTCACATCCAATATTTTAATTTAAAGAGGCTTATTATAGATGTAGGTACAATTTCTTTCACAGTTTAATTTCTTTAGATATTCATTTGAATATGAAAATGATCAAGTTATATATAATATGATGGGACTTATGATTTTATTTGATCATGTTCACAATTAAATAATTAATTTTTTTTAAAAAAAGCCATATTTATGCGGATATAACTACATATGAATGCAAGAAAACAAAACAGCTACGAGGAATCTTAGTTATGAAGCCTAAACAAAGAGGGTCAGCTCCTACAAAAAGACGTTTCTTTTACTTTACCTGTGAATCAAATTATCAGTTCAAAAAAACACGTACATTGATTAAATATACACTTACCCTGGTACAGAAGCATAAAAAAGAATCTGAAGCAGCTAGAGTAACTAGGAGAACCTGTGGAGCACAATATCGAAACGTATGAAGCACAAAATGTAATCTATCTTGCCTGTAACACTGAAATAGAGCATTCATTAGCTGAATATGGTTTGCTCTGGGATGATGAATAAGCCACTTCTATCAGATCCCTTTCTGTAAAAAAGCCAGGTTGTTTAGGCTTAGGCAATGCATCTTCGTTTCCCAACATCAAAACAACATACGACATGCTCGGCCTATCTGTTGGATTTTCTTGAACGCACAACAGACCCACGTGAATCGAACGTAGCACTTCAAATAATTTGCATGATTCAATTATTGATTCCGAAACTAGTTCCAAAGGCTTGCCTTCTATGAATAGTCTCCAGGCCTGATTGATGAGTGAGACAATGTCATTAGAAAGAGATTTGGTATCTCGAAATCATTCAATGTTACAATTTTGAGACTTACGTGCCCGAGAAGGTTGAGTTGGTGATCTGGATGACAGAATCCTCTATTTCTGTTCCGGCTCACTATCTCTAGCACCAACACACCAAAGCTAAAGACGTCTGATTTTGTCGAGTAGAGACCATGAAATGCATACTCCGGGGATATGTAGCCACTAGACATGCACCAAAAATGTCAGGCTGAATTTGCGAGCAACGGAAGTAAACTACACTTGAGGAGATACTTACTATGTTCCCATCACTTTGTTTGTATTAGCTTCGGTTTCGTTTCCTCCAAAACTTCTAGCCAGGCCAAAGTCCGAAATTTTTGGATTCATTTCATGATCTAATAATACATTGCTAGCTTTCAGATCTCTATGGATTACTCTTAGCCTTGAATCTTGGTGAAGATAAAGGAGTCCACGAGCAATCCCTTTGATCACATTGTAGCGCATAGGCCAGTCTAGTTGCGAAGTGTGTGTTTCATCTGCCAGGGTTAATTCATTCAGCTTCTTGTAAAATATATAGATGCATATGAAAAAAAGTAAGAAAACAAGGTAATGCATACTTATTTTGATGAATTTTCAAATGCATATGGCAGTATGAATAGCTATGAAAGGAAAGGAATGAAAGATCTTCTCGAACATTTTCGACAAAGATTTCAAAGGAATCTAAAGGATTTTTCTTTTTGTCTTGTGAGTTTCCATTTCTTCTCATACTGCTGTCTCCAAATGATCTAGGAAACACACCGTTGGGCCGCTGGTCAATGCAAACTCACCCATAATTGGTGTGTGTATCTGTATGACCATAACAAAATATTGTAATTGAACGTAAATTTGTACAGTTTTGAGCGATCCTAACCGAAAATAAAGAAGTCCAAGCTTTTGTTAGACAAGAACTCGTAGACCAGCATTTTCTCATCTCTCTCAATGCAGCATCCTAGAAGCTTCACTAAATTTCGGTGCTGAAGTTCCACAATGTGCTTGACTTCATTGATAAACTCATCAAGCCCTTGTCTCGAAAACTTAGAGAGCCTCTTCACGGCTATTTCTCGTCCATCTTTCAATGTTCCCTGAAAAAAGTCGCTCGATATTGTCAGCAAGCCATACATTGTTTCATGAAAGTTGAGAATCATGCTTTGATGCTGCATACTATATTACTTCTTGCTTCTGTTGGAACTTATACAGTTAGAACACTTTCCCACTACGAACATTGGTGCCAGTAGGTTGTATCATGAAATTGAGACGCCATAAAAAAATTGCATGATTGTGTATAGACTAGTACCTTATAAACAGGTCCAAATCCCCCTTCTCCCAGTTTACAGTCTTCTGAGAAGTCCATTGTTGCATCAGCCAAGGTATACAAATCAAACAACGGTAAATCCAGGTTTTCTTTCCTGAGGTTGCTATTACAATTTCTCTCGAAACCACCACTTACTTCTCCTGCAAGCAGATCTGCTATGAGTAAAAAGGAAACGAGTGATCTCTATTTTCTGTGTGCAAGTTTCATTTGAGACTGTACTTAAATTGTACCTTCAATTACTGAAAAAAAAAATTCAAAATAAATTAAACTGCCTATCTGTACATAGGTATGGGGGGAGGAGATTGGTTAGAATCTCATGAAGATAGTAACATACTGTTTCTCCGTTGCTTTCTATTTCGAATACACAAGACCATGGCTAGGCAAAGGAGAAGAGTTCCGGTAGATAACACAGAGCTTAGTATGATCATTTTCTTCGTGTTCGATTTATCATTAACCTTTGTGCCGTCACCATTACCTACACACAAGGGAGAGGAAAATTTGAGTGAATTGACAGTAATAGAAAACGCCACCTTGCCCTTACATTTGCTTGGTTAGAACTATAATATTCTGGGCAGGCAAATTAGTCCCTTATGCTACAAGTTTCTTTCCGCTTAATGATATATAACTGATAGGAAATGCAGTCATCTTGTTGAAAGATGCTTTATGTAGCGTTTGCTGTAATGGTTAGAATGAAAAAGAAAAGAATTTTCTTGTCTAGCAATATGTTTCTGATCCTATAATTTTCTTGAGCTACTTGATATTTGAATGAATCATTTAGGCAGTTATTCTAGTTAATATAAGACTTTTCTATAATGTACCAAAGTCCAAGTATTAGCTATTGATTTGTCTAGAGGATAACTTTCGTACCTAGCTCTGAAGCAGCCATCCTTAGATAAATATCCTGTTCATTTTGACTAAATACTCTAGTATCAACAAGGTCGCCAAACCAGAGCAAGCAACCACTTCCTCCATCCCTGATGTCCAAGTTTGAATATGCTGTACAGCTGCAGT
Source organism: Populus euphratica (assembly GCF_000495115.2). Classification (NCBI taxonomy): domain Eukaryota; kingdom Viridiplantae; phylum Streptophyta; class Magnoliopsida; order Malpighiales; family Salicaceae; genus Populus; species Populus euphratica. Next base: position 1,411,268 of record NW_011499885.1, on the reverse strand, counting down.
TCTTCAAGCACATGTACTTGCATTCCTCGAGATTCATGCTCTTGTTAAACCATGATGTGATCGTCTGAGGTAACTTCACCCCAGAGACCTTTTGAAACCCATCTACAGAACAATTTAATGGAGTTCTTCTAACACAACCACTAGACCAATCCGTGGCTTCCCAATCACTTCGAATTTTGGGTACAAATCCATACAAGCAATCACACATTGGAGAGTTGTGAATACTGCAGATACCATTTGCACCACATAGGGCATAACGTTCACAATTATCAGTATTTGCTGTGCTAAAAAGCAACCAACTTTGTATTTGATCAACCCATGTGAAGCGCTGTAGATCGCCTTCTGGACTTATCACAAGCCTCCAAAGCATTGAGTAGTTGACAAGATGATATCTGTAAAATGTCTCATTCTCATTATAAACAAATTCGAATGTGTACCTGGGATTCTGTTTTAATTGATTTGAGCCACTAAACCGGAGACCATTCCATGGTCCAGACCGATATTTCACTTTTGAATCCTCGATCACTAGTATCTCCGGATACCCACTAGGAGAAAGCGTATCTATAAAATGGCCTCTGGCAGGATCATCAGGTGACTTCCAAGATGTCAATGACCAGTCCATTCCTGTTATTTTGTTCCATCCCTGCTTCATTTCAGGCAATAATGTATCAGTTGGATGCTCGAAACTCTGCCACAAAGAATTTTCCAGGATATCATCACCCTCCTCTTTCACAACAAGATTTCCTGAATCAAGAAGTTGTGCAACTGGATTCCTCGTAGGTGATCTCGATGTGTTGGAAGACCAAATTATGCTCCCACTGCTATTGAGAAGGACAAGACTTCCTTTGTTGGTAAGCCTTAAAACGCCTGATGAATCATTAAGGGGTGTTTCTCTGTTGGCAACCCAGACTGCAGTCACGACAGATATTTTGCCAAACCATATCCCCAAGTATCTGCTTTTGGATTTGCCAGGCTTGAAAAATCCTAACACATAGGTTCCATCAGCTGAAATTAGGGTCTGACCATCTCTAATGGACTGAGTTGTGTTGATGGTGTCAATGGCCGTAACTGTTTCTAGAATCAGCAATAAAGAGAAACAAAGAACAAGTACGGGAATGTAATCCATGGATGGTCTCATCTCATTTTTCTTTCTTGTAGCTAAAGGTTTTAAATATATGGGTGGCTTAGACTAGAAAATAATCAAATATTTATCGTTAGATAGTGCATACTTCCAGACCTGTCTTGTCACTGTCGTCTGGAGGGCTGAGAGAACAATATTCCATGGAGTGGGAAACGCCACATGTAAAAATATTGATAGTCAAGAAAAGGCTGAAGGAAGTGGGGATTATCATGGCCAAAGTCGAGCGCGCCACCCACCCCACTACATTATCAAGTCTAAAAGTTAAACGGTTTGATTAATGATTGAGAAACTACTCTGGTTTCGTTACCTTTTGGCGTTGATTTACTCTCTTTTCTGCGTGGGAATTTCCGTTGTTTTTCCTACTAGGGATAATTCAAGTAAACGGAAACTAAAGATATCAGTTAATAAATAATTATAATTTTTTATTTTTTTACGAGTAAAAATTCCTGCAAATATGAACATTAAATTTATATGTTTATTGTCTCTAAAATAATAATAATAATAATAAAGTTTATCTTCTTAAAAAGTTTACAAAGTTTTAAATCAATTTTAAACTCTACTTTAGTTATGAATCAAAAACAAAAATTTAAAAATAACAAGAAAACAACTATAAAATCTAAAACAATACATGAAATTCAAAAATAACAAGAAAAATTATAAAACTACCAAAATCAAGCTCTCAAGGCTAGATTTTTTTAAATTTAAAGATTCTACAGTTAAAATAGTAATTTCAAATAGTGTTATGACTTTTTTAAATCATCATTTTAGTCTAGTACATCCAAACCGTCTCTTAAACCTAAATCTATCTCACTGATCATAAACGCATTTATTAGATTATTCATGTAATCTATTTGGAAGAAATTCTTATTTAGTTGTCAGATCCATACTTTATTATTCAAACTCACTTGTTGTTATAAGACCAACTACATATTCTACTCAGATTGAAGAAAATTTCTCTTCGAATTCTGTTCCTCCTCCAAATTTTATACATATAAAATATAATTATAAATATCGGAAAGAGTTCATTCTCGACTTTGTCCATCAATGAATTTGTGGCTATTTTGCAATTCATCATTAATTATATTAGTATGAAATAGTTTCTTTTTATAAGTGTTCTTGTTTTTTCTATCTATCCAACTTGCAAATATAGTAAAATCACAACACTATAACACTATTTCTATTCATAATAATAAAATCATAATAATAAATGTTTTATCTATATCAATAATAGTTCATCATTATATCAATTTCATTATATATTAATGTTTTACAATTTAATCAAAATTATCTTCTTCCTTTTCTTTAATTCCATCATCATCATCATGTCCATCATAATCTTCTTTATTGAATTGATAATTATCGATATTATCATCTTCATTGACTTTTGTATGTTCAATGGTTTTCTATATATCATTTAACTCCTTAACATCAATATTAACATAAACATTCTTAACAATATGAAAAATTGAATTTTTTTTTAAGTTGATAAATAAATCAACTTGATATGTATTAATTAACTTAATAAATTGAAAGACATCATCTTCTGTAGTTACTTCATCATTACCTTCCTAAACAACATGGATATAACCCTTACATTTGGTTTTCACCATAGATAATCTATCAACCCTAGAAAGCTCTTTTTTAAACAAAAAAGTATATATGTAATAAACTTATTGGCATTGCTTGAAAAAAATAAAGATATTGTCAATGTTGTGAAGTCTAGCCTTTATTTTAATTTCAACCAAACAATGATGTGAATCTACTCTGATTTGTTTATCGATGGTATCATACTAATAGTATTTGAATAATTTTTTTATTAAGTTTGTTATGATATTACAATTTAATCACCTCTTATAAATTTCTATAATTATCATTTTTAAATTCAATAGAAGTTGAACCTTTAAGATAAACTCCATTATTATAGATCTTTCTATCTTGACTATACTCTTTAGTATGATACATATATATGTTGATGAAATAACTGTTGTAAAACTTGATCCTTTTTTTAGAACCCAACATAGTAAATTCAAGCATTCTCAATTGATAAACTTGGTATTTGATTAAAAGCATTAACAGTTAAAAATTTTTTTTTAATGAAATTAAATATTACAAGAGATAAGAAAACATTATTAAGTAGCGTTCAAAACCATGTTGTAAATTGTTCATCTTGTAATTATAAAATTTAAGATTTAATCAATTATGGATTTTAAGATAATTGATAATGTTGCCTACGATAAAGTTTTCAATCTATCAGTTTATAAAAGTATGAAAAAAAATATTTTAAAATAACATGATAATATTCCTTTACATATGGATGCATCTGGATTTATAATAATTTGTAGAAATCTTTCAAAAAATCAAAACATTTGGATGCATCTGCATTTGTTTCTTTATTTATGATTGAATATTCCCTTACATCACCCTAATTTATTTTTCATTGCATCCATAATCATATTTTTATAATGATTACTATTATCATTTACAACTCCATGCATATCGTTAGAACTAGAAGTTGACCTAACCATCTTTTTTATCACGATCTTGTAAGGAATATATGGTTTTTTATATGTAAACCAATAAAAATATTTATCAATAAACCTTTTTTTATAGAAAATGTATTGTAACAACTTCTGAATTGATAACTTTTTATTTTTACACCTCTTATATAAATATATAATATCACTTCTACTAATATTTTTCGGATTAGATAATACATATTTAATAAAATTCTCAACTCCATTATAATAATTCATCCTTCGTAAATTTTTGGGTGAAACTCAATACATCAAAAAGTGATCATCCATTACTTATATGAAACTTATATTGAATATTGATGATTACATGTATTAATTAATAATGTGAACTAAACAAATTATTGGTATCCAATTAATTAGGTATTATTGGTTTAACTTAAACTTATTCAATTTATTTTAATGGTACTCTTGAATCATTACCAATTTTCTATAAAAATTCAAATTCCTTTAAATTTATCAAAATTCTCAACTGAGCAATAAAATTGATAAAATATGAAATGTACCTATTATATAAGTTATTAATTATGTTATTACAAAACAACTAAGTTATGAAATCAAACTCAATTTCATCAAATGAAAAACAAATAAAAGTTTTTCAAAAATCTCAAACAAACTCTAACATGTTCAAATCATATATTTATAAAACAAATTTATATGAGAAAAGCTCTAAAATAAGTAAACACTCAAACAAACTACATATACTACGTCAAAATATCAAAAAAAAAATCAACATTTTAAAAATGAGTTACAACAAAAAACAAGTAGTTTTGTTTACTTGATGTGATGAATCTTTAAAAGAAATTGAACCAGATAAGGATGTTGACAGACTAAATAGTAGGGTTATTAGATTTGTGATGATAAGAACTTGATTTATGATAAAATAAAAATAGAGGTGTTGTTTGCTATTTTCTACGTAACAAAAACAAAGAAGAAGATGAAATTAGGGAGGGGGCGATAAGGGTTCTTCTATTAGGTTATAACTTAAATATTACAAATGGATTCATCAATGAGTATTAGCGACAAACATATTTTCTTGGTAATTCTATATATAATAATGACATGTTATTTATTTTTCATTCTTTCATTTTTAATTGTAATTCCTTTTGTTGTCACCAAGAAAAAAAAAATATTAGTGAATGTCAAGAGAAATAATAAAAAAATATTTTTTTGAGAAAAGTCATTGTTATTTACCGACAAATTTTTATTATTCGATATTTTTATTTATATTTGATAATTTTTTGATAGCTTAAGATGTAATTTAAGATCCTTTATAATATTTACAATGTTTTTTAATTAATGCCTTTTCTCTAAAGTTACGTGTATGATACATTGGAATCAATTATAAGATTATTAAATCATACGAAGATGATTTAGATGAAATCAACAGATGAATAGAATAAAAAAAATCCACTTGATTAAATATATTTTTATTTGGACTTCGTGATGACTGTTAATCACAAGAATAAAATTACTTGCGTGACTATTAAAGAGTTATTTAAGTTCATCATTAAGTATTTTACAATTTTAATTATATAGATTGAATAAAAAAATAATTTATATTTTATTGATTATAAAAGTTGTTTGTTTTGCTCCACAATGATACTTGATGATAACCATACAAGTGAAAATTATTCTTAAATTTAAAATAATGTATCGCAATAGTAATTTAATTGATCAACAAGATTAAATAGGCAAATAAATTAGACTCCGAAAGTATAAATAATGTTTAAATGATAAATTTAATCGATCAACTAAATTGAAAAGATAAAAAAGAATTTGGATGGCTGATGTGCTATATGTGGCCAAAGGTTTTGAACGCCACAGATTCCACGGCATTGGTATTTATTTTGTCCATGGTAAGGCTAGTTGCCTTAGTGGACCTACCCTACAAGTCTACTAGACCTACAATGAGGAAGAAAGAAATACTTGAAGGACTCGTCCTCTTTTCAACTATTTTAAAATACTTTTTGGCCTCTTTTGGAAATGTAAAGAAATTAATATAGGCAAATGATTCATTCAGCGACTAGAGCATCATCACCCGAAAGTTGGCTCTCAAGTGGGAAGATTATGGGTTCTTTAGAATAGTGGTAGAAATTATTTTTTAAATTTTTTTTAAAAAATATATAAATTATATTTCAACTCAACGCTAACAATTGCTAAAGAAACATTTTTTTTATTTAAAATTGAATTTAGACTTGATGATTTATTTAAATTCTTTCGTATAAATCAGAAGGGGGTTTAGATTTAATCCGTGTTTTAATGCTTCTTTTTATTAAGATTTAGAAGATTCAAAATGTTTTATGTATAAACTCCCTTCGGCTCTTCTATTTGTTGTAGAAGAAAAGAATGAGAGAGTCGCACAGGCAGTGACGGAAATACAACAGCAAACATGCCTAGGAGGTATGACACTCCCAAAGGTTGATTAAATTGTTGCTTTTAGCCCTTCAAATGTATCCTTGAATTAAGGTTTACTATATAGAGATATGCATCAAAATTAAAAATTACTATACAACCATTAATTGTTTATTTTATACTGTAAAACTGTCCTAATATACTTTATATTAACAAAGATCCTAATTTTTTCTCTTGTGATAGATATTAGAAAAAGTCTTAGGTTACGGTAGCGTGGAGTTTGTTAAGGAGAGAATTTGAATCTATAACTTCGTGATGTGACGATGATAATTTGTATAATAATGGTTTGTATGCAGGAGACACAAGAAGGACTAAATAATGATAGACTATTTTCTTATAGTAATATTGAATTAATGTGTTAATAGATTTATTTAGTTATATTACATTTTATTATTCTATATTTTCAATTATTCATATTCTTTTATTTTTAGCTTAATGTTTTTCTTCTAATCCTAATTTTTTGCAAGTCTTATTTGGATTAACCATTAATTTCTTTGGTTAATCTAATAGAAGTTGAGAAAATTAATTTAAAGTTTCATGTATATTAGAAAATAATATAAATAATATTTTGTAACTTTACTTAAAATCTTATACTTTTAGGTTGAATGTTGAATTGTTTCTTTGATATAACATTATAATTTTGATAACTAAATGGTTACGAATTTGAATTTAACCATTTCTATTTATCTGATAAAATTAAGTATAAAATAATATGAATCTGAATAAATTTCAAGAACAAAAAAAATTTATTTAAAAAAATATATATTAAAAAATAATATAACTAATATCTTAATACATTACCTAAAAAAAACTTATGCTTTTGAATTAAATTAATCTTTTTGACAAGGTAATCATCAAAAAGGGAAAGTGTAAGGTTTAAGTCAAAAACATTATTCATCGAGGGGCCAGTTTGACCAAATATAAAACATAGAGGGACTGCTAGTGACATTTCTAACAAATGCCCGACAACATTGGAGGTTGTTTTGACGTGTAAATGAGAAGGCTGGCAACTACCTGCCTTCTAAGTTCTAACCGAGATAAAAAGAAGAGGAAAGAATGTACTAATATAACACGAAGACGTTCGGTATACAAGAGTTCTTGCTAGGATAACAAGGTTGTCAAATAGTCATTTCGGTATGTAGGCTCGTATTTGTACTAAATTTATAACCCTGCAGCAAACCTAGTCTTGGAACATAAAGAAAAAGCTAATGTGGAAGCAGCTATTGGTTCTAGGACAATACGAATCTTATAAATCAAGCCACAAAATGTATCTATCTTGCCTCTAACAATGAAATAGAGCATTCATTAGCTGAATACGGTTTGCTCTGGGTTGATGAATAAGTCACTTCTATCAGATCCCTTTCAGTAAAAAAACCAGGTTGTTTAGGCTTAGGCAATGCATCTTCGTTTCCCAACATCAAAACAACATACGACATGCTCGGCCTATCTGTTGGATTTTCTTGAACGCACAACAGACCCACGTGAATCGAACGTAGCACTTCAAATAAATTGCATGATTCAATTATTGATTCTGAAATTACTTCCGAAGGCTTGCCCTCTATGAATAGTCTCCAGGCCTGATTGATGAGTGAGACCATGTCAATAGAAAGAGATTTGGTATCTCGAAATCATTCAATGTTACAATTTTGAGACTTACGTGCCCGAGAAGGTTGAGTTGGTGGTCTGGATGAGAGAATCCTCTGTTTTTGTTCCCGCTCACTATCTCTAGCACCAACACACCAAAACTGAAGACATCTGATTTTGTCGAGTAGAGACCGTCAAATGCGTACTCCGGGGATATGTAGCCACTGGACATGCACCAAAAATGTCAAGCTGAATTTGCGAGGAACGGAAGTAAACTACACTCTGAGGAGATACTTACTATGTTCCCACCACTTTGTTTGTATTGGCTTCGGTTTCGTTTCCTCCAAAACTTCTAGCCAGGCCAAAGTCTGAAATTTTTGGATTCATTTCATGATCTAATAATACATTGCTAGCTTTGAGATCTCTATGGATTACTCTTAGCCTTGAATCTTGGTGAAGATAAAGGAGTCCACGAGCAATCCCTTTGATAACATTGTAGCGCTTAGGCCAGTCTAGTTGCAATCTGTGTGTTTCATCTGCCATGTCAATTCATTCAGCTACTTGTAAGATCCATAAATGCGGATAAAAGAAACAGGATAAAAGTTAATGCATACAAAATTTCGATGGACTTTCGAACAGAATTTCAAATGCGTTTCCTAAAAACATAGATGCTACTGAATGCATGACAACGAAACTAGAGAAAGCTCTTCCCCACCAAGCCATTTTCCCAAGGAACTCAATGTATTTTTTATCATGCTTATGGTTTCCCCTTACATTTCTTAGATCATCTCTCCAAATGTTGTGGTAAACATACTTCTGGGCTCTTGTTCAAAGCATAACTCACACAGAGTAGGTGTTGGTGTTTGTATGATGACAATAAAGTAAAATATAATACTTGAACTAAGAATTTATGGGTTGGGAGTGATATTAACTGAAAAGAAAGAAGTCCAAGCTATTATTGGCCAAGAACTCGTAGATCAACATCTTTTCATCCACTTCAATGCAGCATCCTAGAAGCTTTACTAGATTCCGGTGCTGAAGTTTCACAATATGCTTGACTTCATTTTTAAACTCGTCAACTCCTTGTCTTGAATTCTTAGAGAGCCTCTTCACCGCTACTTCTCTCCCATCATCCAACGTTCCCTGTAAAGAATCACTCAATATCAGAAGCAAACCAAACAGTCTCATGAGTAGAGAATTATAATTTGATGCTGCATACTACATTGCCACTTGCATTTGATACCTGATTAGCAATGTAGTTACAAAAGGTCCAAAGAAACTAATACCACAGAAATACAGTGGAGCCAGGAGTGTTTCTCATTAAATTAGGAAAAGAAGTTGCATGACTGTGAATTGATTGGTACCTTATAAACAGGTCCGAAACCCCCCTCGCCTAGTTTCTTGTTAACTGAAAAATTATTTGTTGCCAGAGCCATGGCACCAAAATCAAACAATGGTAAATCCAGATCTTCTTCGTTTCTCTTGTGCTGTAAATTTCCTTCAAAAACACCAGTCATATTTCCTGCACACAGACAGCTGTGATTAAATGGAAACAAGGAATCTCTGCCTTTTGTTAAATTCAATTTTCTTCGAAACATCAATTATAATGAGCTCTTCAACAATTTTTTTATTGTAACTTAGATTGCCAAAATTCAAATTTTAAAGTAAACTGAGCTGCCATATTTAGAGGGATGGGGAGGAGAATGGTCAAAATTTCACAGGGTTAGTCACGTACTGTCTTTCAGCTGCTTCTTCTTTCGAATATACAAGACCAAGGCTAGGAGAAGGAGAAGAATTCCTGCAGACAACCCAGAAATTACTATAATCCTTTTCTTCACGTTGGATTTCGTCGCCCCATCACCATTATCTTCACCAAGGCAGAGAAAAAGTGAAGTTAAAAGACAACAATAGTAAATCTCAACTATCCAGCATATATATTTGGTTGGTTGTTATGGGTGGCAAATCTTCATTAGTAATTGGCTATTATGCAACAATAGAAAATTTTCTTTATCTGCTCATACAATGTAAACAATACTGATCGAGGCAGAGCACTCAAGGCTTATGCTAAAACAATACTACGCATAGACAGGAACTCTTCAGTGTATCTTGTCATAAGATGTTTTAAGTAACAGGATATGATGGTTAGAATTAAGAAGAAAGTTTTCTTCTGTTGGATTTTAAATCCCACCTCAGCTTCTAGTTGAGCTAGTGCTTGAAAAAAATTATATTAACAGTTAATATACTTAATTATGACTTTACTGTAACTAATAAGAAACCAAGTATTAGCAATTGATTTATCCATGGGCTGACTTCATACCTAGTTCAGAAGCAGCCATTCTTATATAAATTTCCGGCTCATTGTCTACCAATACTCTGATATCAAGTAAGTCGCCGAACCAAATCAAGCAACCACTTCCACCATCCCTGATGTCCAAACTCGAGTACGCTGTACAGTTGCAGTTCTTCAAGCATGTGTTCTTGCACTCCTCGAGATTCATGTTCTTGTTAAACCATGATGTTTGTGTCTGAGGCAACTTTACTCCAGAGAGCTTTCGGAACCCTTCAACAGAGCAATTGAGGGGAGTTCTTCTAACACAACCACTCGACCAATCTGTGACTTCCCAATCACTTTTGATTTTTGGTACAAATCCATGCAAGCAATCACACACAGGAGAATTGTCAATGCTACAAATACCATTTGCACCACATAGGGCATAGCGTTCACAATTATCTCGATTTGCAGTGAGATAAACCTCCCAACTATGTATTCGATCAATCCACGTGTACCGCTGGATATCACCATCCTGACTTACCACGATCCTTGAAAGCATTGAGCTGTTATGAAGATGATATCTGTAAAAAATCTCCTTCTCATTGAAAACAAATTCAAATGAGTATACGGGATTTGGTTTTAATTGCGGTACACCGCTGAACCGCTTACCATTCCATGGCCCAGAACGGAACTTCAGCCTTGAATCCTCCATCACAAGTATCTCAGGGTAACCATAAGGAACAAGTATGTATGAAATATTACCTCTGGATGGATCATCAGGTGACTTCCATGATGTCATGTACCAGTCCATGCCTGTTATTCTGTTTCGTCCTTGCTTCATATCTGGCATCAAGTTATCACCTGGATGTTCAAAACTCTGCCACAAAGAATTTTCCAGATCATTATCGCCCTCCTCTTTAACAACAAGGTTTCCTGAATCCAAAAGCTGTCCAATTGGATTCCTTGCAGGTCTCAACGTGTTGGACGACCAAATTATGCTCCCACTCCGATTCAGAATCGCAAGAATTCCTTGATTCGTTAGTCTTAAAACACCCGATGTATCATTGAGGGGAGTTTCCCTGTTGGCAACCCAAATTACTGTCTGGACAGAGATTTTGCCATACCATACCCCCAAGTATCGTTTTTTGGACATGCCCGGGCTGAAAAATCCTAATATAAAGCTTCCATTAGCTGAAACAATGGTATCCCCATCTCTAATGAACTGGGTTGTGTTTACGGTGTCAATGGCTGTGGTAGGTTCTATTATCAGCAATAACGAAGAGCTAAAGAGAAGTAGGTAGGTGTAATTCTTAGATATTCTCATAGTTTTTCCTGCAATTCTCTTTGTTAATTCTTCGGCTGGCTGATATATTGAAAATATTCTCTGGAAAAGCTCTGAGCCCCTACTTGATGCAGTGGGATAGGCTTCTGTCCAAGGCACAACTAGAACGGCAAAAACCGCTTCTGTCAGCTCTTTAGATAGCGTTTTGACAATCAGTTCTTCCAGTCATTATCATCTAGAAATAACGCATATTACCGTTTTCAACTGAAAAGTGAAAAATTTGCCTCCCAGCAGCCGGATAGTTGGATCAAAAGCAGGTTCAGTGACTGGTTATATTTTTACCCTGCAGGATAAGATCTTTTGGTGGCCGTCTAGAGGACATTCCAGGCACTTGGCATTGATTTGCCTCTCCCTTACTAGGAATTTTGTCTTGTTGTGATCAGTAATATTAATGTACTGTAAACATGGTTTTGAATGCCCAGCTGCCTAGGTTAGTTGCCATATTGGACCTGCTGTAGTGCGTGTTTTCTAGACCAGAAATGGAAATTCAAAAGGAGACAGGAATACAAATGAGTGGTATTGGTTGGATCATAGTGGCTTGTCTCCGCGGTGATACCTTTTGGACATCTAGTATCATCAACTTGAAATTAGGCTGGAACTTTTGGGATTCTTTTTTTTTAAAAAAAAAAACATGGTTTCCTGTAACAGGTTTGTTTTTTTTTTAAAAAAAACATGGTTTCCTGTAACAGGTTGAAAAGGTATCGAGATAATAGTTTGAACACAACTTTGTTTTAGAATAATTTTTTTGTATTTTTTGAAATAGCATTACGCCTCAACGTCACAGATTTTTTTTTCTACACAACAGCTCTTTGAAATAAAGTTGTTCTGTGAATACTTTCAATATTTTGTTTTTACAAATTAATTAATCTAAATAAAAATCAACCAAGATTTTTCTAAAGATTTAGTGGTTAAGAAATAGGATTCAACATTCAATAACTAAGAAAAAAAGATGAGATAAGGAGATATATCAGGAGAGAAATATAATAGAATAAAAAAAAATTATGAAAGACACACCAAAACTTTATTTTTGATACACCTAATATCGTTAGAATGATTTTGACAATAATTCCAACTGCACCTTGAAAGAATACTAAATAAAGTTTGAATAAAATCATTAACAAATTACAATCATGATTAGTGGTCTTTCAATATATAATTAGAATTATCTTATCAAGATTTTTCTAATAATAATAAATGTGTAAAAAATAGAATTCTAGTGTATCTCCCTATAACCCATTTTTTGTTGGTCATTAGATCTTAAATCTTATTTATTGGTCATCGAGTCTTCATAAAATAAGTTGATTTTTTATGTATATTAATTAAATTGAGAGGGACATAATTTTTGAAACAAACACTATTTTCAATAATGATTGTGTTTTTATGTTTAAAGTCTAGGACCCAAAGTTTTGGTCCAAACCCAACCTAAGTTAATATAAGTATATAAAAAAAGGTTACAAGAGAATTTCTTTTTACTTTTCTAATTCTTATGGCCGTTATAACTCTCTTCTCATCAAATCAAGGATTTTAGTTTTTGATATTGAGTTTTTCAAGTTCAAGAAAGGTGGAAGTAGCAAGTCATTCTCTCTCATATTACTTTTAATTAAATTTCTTTTAATAAAAGGATCAAATGAAAGATTAAGATTTATAAGAATTTGAAGTTTATATTGTTAAAATTGATTCATAATTATTAGAGGTTTAATGTTAAGTGATTGATTTTGAATATATTGTTAAAAATAAAGATTTGTGAGTTGATTTGTTTAAATTGATTTTTATTGGTTAAGAAATTCATTTCAACTTTGTTGAAAAATCTAGAGAGAATGGTCTTAAGGTTGAAGATGGTAAAATTTTATTTTGGTCCTTGATTTATGAAATTTACATTTTAGTCCTTGAACTTTGTGGAAATTATAGTTTGGTCCCTAGTTTGTTCTAGACAGAATGGAGGATGGTTTATGAGTGAAATTTTAGTATGGTTATGTATTTAAATTTGGTCTAGTTTTGATAAAATTATATTTTGGTCTTTATTTTAGAAAATTATCGTTTTAGTCCTTAAACTTATTTTATTTTAAAAAATTATCGTTTTAGTCCTTAAACTTATGAGACTAAACCTGGTTTTCTTTTATGCATTAAAATATTTTATTTGTGTTGTTTTGAGTATATTTTGTGTATTTATTATAGGTTTTCTTAACAATCATCGATAAGTTTTTCGAGTCTTTAATCTGATATCTCTTTTAATCTGTATTTTTACAGATGAGTGGAATAATCTTTAATATGCATATAATATAAATACATATGTATGCTGATTATATAATGAGTACAACTCGTTAATTTCTTGAATACTTATATACGTTGTTTTATTTTCTAAGTACTTCTTTATTCTTAAATTTGCACTCCTAATCTGTCGAACTAGATTTTATGCGATATGATATACGTTTCTTTAATGATTTTATGAATATTTATTATGCCTTGATATATGATTTGTTAGTAACTTCATGCTAATAGAAAATAGTTAACCTATATACATATAGTATTCTGTATACTCAGCTGGTAAGAGAGGTATCAGCCTGTGATGACTGATTATCCCACAATAGTCATCTTCGAGTTTTATCTGATCTCTGACATGTATTCCACTACTTTATGATAATATATTTAATATATATATCAAAAAATAATACGACTTGCAAACTATTAATATCTAAAATATTTAAAATATATATTAAATAGTATTCCTTCATTCAGTTGGTTAAATTCATCCTTCATTATTAATATAATTTCTTGTTTATAATTTTGAATAACAAGTAAACTTTGTTGAGTGCTCTTGCTTTTTTAGTTTTTGTCAATATACCTTATTTATTTTGGAATGCTTTACTTTTAGTTTTGATTCGGTGTTTTAGACATTTTACTATTATCATGTTTTAACTAAGTTTGAATTTTTTACAATTTAATAAGTATTATGGATTATTGTTTTTATTTTAATTACTGATAAAAAATTTTAAATTATTATTTTATTTTATTAGTTTTGAATAATATAATATTGTTATATATTATAAAATATTATGTATTTTTTAAATAATGTTTTTTTTTAATAAGTCTGTTTTAAGATTTAATACAGGTAGAGTGTTTTTTAAATGCTGCTCTTGTGTTGCCGATAAAGCTAGATTCGAATAGTACACAAAGAATGTTATATTCCTAATATTTTTTTAACATGTTACTTTCCCAAAATTTGTACGAAAGAAACTGTGTTAGAATTCTTAAATACCGAGAACTTTGGAAGCATGCTATTATAAGGAAAAGGCAGAGGAGGACTCCAAGCTTTAGATGCATGTAACTGAAAGCAATGGAATTCACGTTGGATTTGCCTGGATTGAAACTGAAGAATACAAACAATGGGAGATATTCCTCCTGATGTAAACATGAATTCCGGTTTTCTTTTTTTCCCATTTATATTCAGTAGATCATAAGCTTACATCAAACGAAAGCCTGGACAATTATCATAAAGGGGGGCAAAAAGCAAATGCCTGTACAAATGATTGTCTAACTTTATATTTCCGAATGGTGAAAAGATTACCAAAAGAAAAGAAAAGAAAAGAAAGAAACTATTTTACATGAACAGTTCAGTCCCAGGTATGATGAACAAAAAAATTTCAGTACAAAAAGTCAACTATCTTGCTTCTAGTTGTGTCATGGTGATTTCATTAGCAGAAATCTTGCTCTGAATCGATGAAGAACTTGCTTTACCACTATCCTTGGTGGTAAAAAAACCAGGTTCTTTCGGCTGAGGCAATTCACTCTCACTACCCAACATCATAACCACTGCTGACATGCTTGGTCTGTCTCTTGGACTCCGTTGCACGCATAATAGACCTATTTGTATCGAACGCTGCGCTTCATATAAATTGCATGATTCTACAATTGATTCTGCAATGAGTTCCGAGGACCCGCCTTCTATAAATAATCTCCAAGCCTGGCATTAAACATTTATCAACAGGCAGCTTGGTATGCACGGATATTAAAATGTTTCTGCAGTGAAACTTACATATCCAAGAAGGTCCAGCTTGCTGTCTGGATGACAAAATCCTTTATTTCTCTTTCCACTCACTATCTCTAGCACCATCACACCAAAGCTGAAGACATCTGATTTCACAGAGTAGAGCCCATCAATTGCATACTCTGGTGATATGTAGCCACTGCAGGAGGTTATTCAATGTTAGAAGATGCTAAATCAAATTTCAGGGACCGGAAACAACTGGCAAATAGCAGAGCACTTACTATGTTCCCACCACCTTATTTGTATTTGCTTCAGTTTCACTTCCTCTGACACTTCTAGCCAGGCCAAAGTCTGAAATTTTTGGATTCATTTCATCATCTAATAAAATGTTGCTGGCTTTCAAATCTCTGTGAATTATTCTTAGTCTCGAGTCTTGGTGAAGGTAAAGGAGTCCCCGGGCAATCCCATTGATAATGTGGAAGCGTTTAGGCCAGTCTAGTACCTTGTTCCTAGTTTTATCTGCCAATAATTTTGTTCATTATGTGATTATTATCAGGCTAGTAAATGCATGGAAAGGAGAAACGAGAATAACAAAACTAATAAATAGATGTATTTTCAATAATAAAAAATTTCCAAGGCAGCATGTGTGACAAGGAAAGCAGAAAAACCCCTTCCTCAGCAGATCATTTTCAAATGGATTTTGGAGGAAGCTTAAGAGGTTCAGGCTGAGGTACTTATGATTTCTCCTTTATCTTGATACATATTTTAACAACTGATATTGCTACCAACACTTGTTTAACTATGGCTTCAATCAAAGCGAATTAAAGAGAGTAGGATTTGGAGTTTGCATGACAGCAAAACTAAGTAAAATACACTTGGCAAATTTGTAAGGGTTTTGAGATACAAACCAAAGATAAAGTCCAAGCTTTTGTTAGGCATGAACTCATAGATCAGCATCATTTCATCGGCTTCAATGCAGCAACCAAGAAGCTTCACTAGATTTCGGTGCTGAAGTTTCACAATATGCTTGACTTCGTTTTTGAATTCATCGAGTCCTTGTTTTGAAGTCTTCGAAAGCCTCTTCACAGCTATTTCTTGTCCATCTTTTAGTATTCCCTGTAAATGGTCATTCCATCTATGTTATAAGCATGACTTCTTTTACTGAAACTAACACCACGCACAGAGCTATGTTGGTGATGCCAGTAGTTTGTACCACGAAATTCAAGAAATTGTGTCCGGTGTCCCTGTTTACTGAAGTATTATTACCTTATAGACGGTTCCAAAACCACCTTGTCCGAGTATATTGGCTTCAGAAAAGTCATCGGTTGCGCGAGACATAGTACTTATATCAAACAACGGCAGCTCTAGATCTTCCTCCTTACCTTTATTATTTTGACTTGTTTCCAGAATATCTTTCATTTTTCCTGCGAAGTATCATAACAATGACTCCAAAAGCAACAAACATTCCTCTATATTCTGTTAATAATTCAAACGTAATGAGATTCTTTACATATTTTTGATACATTGCATATCAGTAAGATCCAAGTATAAATGTTCCCTGCTAAGCATGAAAAAGACTAGACTGAGGGAATTTAATATTTGAAGGATTGAATAACTTACTCTTTTTCTGCCGCTTCTTTCTTCGGAGAAACAGGAACAAGGCTAGACTGAGAAACACCACCGCAACAGATGGCACTAAGAATATTATAAGCGTTTGTTTTTTCTCTTTGGATTTAGCCTCCACGCCTCCAGCATTGCCTAGACACAAGGCAGTTAAGAGAAGAGAAGCTGGAAGTTAGGAATCAGATAGGAAATCTCATCACTAACTTAATAGAGTGGTTGAGTAGTGTTGATGGACAAAAATCATTAGGGAGGCAATACAATTAATCTTTTCAGGTTCATCAGTTTTGTAACGAAAAAGTACACTGTTTTTTTAACATCCCCAACAATCTCCCCATAAGGTAGGATTTTATTAGTTGAAACACTTTTTTTCTTGAGGCGAAACTGATCCAATTTATTATTAGTTGTGAAACAAATGTGTTCAGGTATGTCTATGGATACAGAATGAGTAAGAGGTCAATCTAGAAGAGGAAATAAACCTGCAGTTAGATAGCGTTTCAAGCTAGTCATTGAGGCAGTTAATTCACATAATATGCACTGCATTTGCAAGTTAATAGAATCTCAGCATAAGAGAGTTGCATCTGAGGCGAGAGGATTTCATACCTAGGTCTGATCCAGCCATCCTTATGTATATTTCTTGCCCATTTTCATTGAACTGTCTCATATCAATAAGGTCACTGAACCAGAGCAAGCACCCACTTCCACCATTATTGCTAATGTCCAAATTTGCATAAGCTGTACAAGAACAGTTCTTCAGGCACGTGCTTCTGCACTCGTCAAGACTCATGCTCCTGTTAAACCAGGATTTTCTTGTTTCAGGTAACTTGATGCCAGTGAAATTTCGAAACCCATCTCCAGAGCAATTCAATTTAGTCTTTCTATCGCAGCCACTTGACCAATCCATTGTATCCCAATCTTTAGGAATTTTAGGTGTAAATCCATCCAAACAATTGCATACAGGGGAGTTGTTGATACTACAAGTGGCATATGCACCACAAAGTGCATAACGATCGCAATTATCTGTTTGCACTGTGAGATAGAGGTCCCAAGATTGCGTTCGATCAATCCAGGTGAAGCGCTGGATATCACCATTCTGGTTTATCACCATCCTTGAAAGAAATGAGCTGTTAACAAGCTTATAGGTGTAGTATTCCTCATCACCATCATAAACGAATCTGTATGTGTATATTGGATTTGGTTTCAGTTGAGGAGTACCACTGAACCGCAGACCATTCCATGGTCCAGACCTAAATCTCTCAGTTGAGTCCTCTCTCACAATTAACTCAGAATATGCAGCAGGATCAAGTCTGAAAGTCCAATTACCTCTAGAAGGATCATCAGATGACTTCCATGATGATATGTACCGATCCAGACTGGTTACAGTGTTCCTTCCTAGCTTCATCTCTGGCAGGAACGTATCGCCTGGATAGTCAAAACTCTGCCACAAGGAATTTTCCAGATTACTATCACCCTCCTCTCTCACAACAAGGTTTCCTGAATCCAAAAGCTGCGCAACCGGATTTGTTGCAGGCCCTGATGAGTTGGAAGACCATATTGCGCTCCCAGTTTGATCGAGAAGGACAAGAATTCCTGTGCTAGTAATCCTCAAAACACCTGATGTATCATTGATTGGGGTTTCCCTGTTAGCAACCCAAGCTACAGTCGTAGTAGATATTTGGTTATACCATATGCACAAGTAACGGTTGCTGGAGGCGCCAAAGCTGAAAAATCCCAATTTAAAGCTTCCACCGGCTGAAACAAGAAAGTCTCCATCTTTAAATGGTTGAGTTGTATTGATGGAGTCGACTGCTGTGGATGGAGCTATAATCAGCAACAAAGAGAAGCAAAACAGAAGTGAAGGAAAGGAATCCATTGATATTCACATGGTTTTTTCCTGCACTGCAGATTATTATTTGATCAGGATGGAAAATAACCAACGGAAAGAAAAGGGAAGAAACAAGATGTAAGCCCCTAGAAATGATCCAGTAATAGTATTCTACTGTGCAGGGGAGAATGTGATGAAAAGAACAACTACATGAAGTAGTAAATGTCATCGTAGATGTTTATGCGGTGTAAAAATATTTTTTTTATTTTAAATTAATATTTTAGAGGTGTTTTAATATGTTAAATAAAAAAATAAATTTTAAAATATAAAAATAATTATTTTAACATATATATATATATATATATATATATATATTACAATTTCAAACGCGTGCGGCGTGCAGAGAAATGCTGACCCTGTATTCCTTCAAGACAAAAATAGTTCAAAAACGCTGATACTAACATCTTGCAATTGACATGCATGTTGTTTCTAGCTTCGACTGCTTTTGTTTATTTTTTATTTTTTATTTTTTATTTTTTTAATCTATCTCTTTGAATCTTGTCAAGAATAAGGTTCATATGCAGAAATATTTGAATTTAAATCCCGGCTCCAGTACAGTCATAGAAAACTAATTTAATCAGCTTAGAACTTGATGCTTGTGCTTACCAAACACCTGTACTCGGTCCTTGGGACCATCAAGATGGCTTGTATATGTGACATTTTTTGCAAGATTTCAAATGCTGGTGATGTCTTAAGAGCTAGTCTTGAATGCGTCTGTCTATCATTTTCATTAATCACCTCCTCTTGAAGGTAACACAAATTGCAGAGAGAGGTCACAATCCTTTGCTGAGGGTAAGTATGGCTTTTCTTCAATGATTATCCATGTGCCTACTTGAATCGTGGTGGGCCTTGAAGGATTTAAATTTAGACACTTAAAAGAAAATAAAAATCACACGTTTTTCTTTTTGGATCCAAGTGTGGCTTGAGATCAAAGTGTGGTTGAGTTTTTTTTTTTTTTTACAATAAAAAACATGTATTTTAAATTTTATATAATATATGGTTTCTGCTTTTATATATAAAGCTTATATCTCTTATTTTCAAATTATATAGTTATAGCTTGTGTTTTATAATTGTTTTGATATACTAATATTAAAAATAATTTTAAAAAAATAAAAATATTATTTTAATATATTTCTAAGAAAAATATATTTTAAAAAATAAATATTATTATATTTTTAAACATTTTTTTACAAGAAAAATATATCATTTTTTATAATATAAAAATCAAAATTTGGATAAAATTATTTATTTATTATTGATATACAATGTAAACACGTGTGAAATGATTATTATATTTGCTATGAATATTTGATTTCAATTAGTATTTTTATCATTTAAATTATAAAAAAGATTTATCATTGTTAATAAAATCATCTTACAAATAAGATAATGAGAAAAAATAATTTATTTGTGCTCTATTTAACATTTATTAATAAATTGTTGTTTCCAATTCTAAAAAGAAGAATAAAAGAGAAAAGTATTGGATACCTTCTTCCTTGCACAAACATTCATGCCTTAAATTAGGGTTAGCCGCCGATAGAAAAGGACAACGGATTGTGTCGGAGCAAATATAATTTCGTAAACGACGTGCATTTAACAAGTCTTTGCTTTTATTTGTCCGGCCGTCTAGTTTGAAAAACCAGTGGCCTTTCAACATAATTAGTTATAGCTTGTGTTTTATGATTGTTTTAATATATTGATATTAAAAATAATTTTTAAAAAATAAAAAATATTATTTTAATATATTTCTAAGTAAAATATATTTTAAAAAATAAATATTATTATATTTTTAAACATCATTTTTTTACAAGAAAAATATATTATTTTTTTATAATATAAAATTACAAAACTCAAATAAAATTATTTATTTTCTTATTGATATATTGATATATGATGATTCGAATGTAAAAATATGTGTGAAATGATTGTTATATTTACTGTTAATATTTTATTTTAATAAGTATTTTTATCATTCAAATTATAAAAAAAATTATTATTAATAATAAAATCATCTTACAAATAAGGTAATGAGAAAAAATAATTTATTTATGCTCTATTTAACATTTATTAATAAATTGTTGTTTCCAATTCTAAAAAGAAGAATAAAAGAGAAAAGTATTGGATACCTTCTTCCTTGCACAAACATTCATGCCTTAAATTAGGGTTAGCCGCCGATAGAAAAGGACTACTGGTTGTGTAGCAAATATGATTTCGTAAACGACGTGCATTTAACAAGACTTTGCTTTTATGTGTCCGGCCGTCTAGTTTGAAAACCCAGTGGCCTTTCAACTTAAATAAAGGGTTGCTAATACAAACGACGTGTATTCTAATATGGACGCGCTCTTTCATTTTGGATTCTGATATCTCTATCTTTTTCAACTAAAATCAAAGTCTTGAAACATGATCCATGGTGCAAAGAGGGTCAAGACTAAAAAGAATTTCTACAGGTTAAATTTCAGTAGATTTTAGCTTTAAAATTTAAATTTTATTGGGTTTATGATGGAATATTATTTTTATTTTTTTCAGGGAGCTCTTACTTGCATACTGTTTTTGTCACTATCTGTACTCTATATTTACATAATTACGTATTGACTCAGTTTAATAATCAGATGATTGATTAATTTTGATTGAATCGTTGATTAAATCAATTATTTATCTAATTTGATTTCAAAATATGATTTAAGTTTTCAAATCAATTCATTTAAACCAACTATATGGTTGGAATGACCAATTTTATAGAAGAAGAAGACGAAGAAACTAGAACGACCTAACTTCTAACATTGACATATGAACAATATCAGCATCTACTACGAAGTGCACAAAGTCTGGTAAGAAACTGGTGACCAACCCAATTTGCAATTAATAATTTGATTTAATTTATTAATATTTAAGTTATTTTTATATTAGTTTGTATATCAATCAAGATTATTTTTTACAAATGATTTTAAAAGCATGCATTTCATTTCAGCTTCATATATTTACAGAATAAATCTGAAAAGTAAAAAAAAAAAACCATTCAACTTATTCCTTAGGTTGATAAATTGTCCTTAGAGTCTTGATGTTACTCATGTCAATCGCGTATGACTAAAATTTTTGCTACCTATACGAGGAAGAAATATGCGTTTGCAGTCAAGGTAACAAAACCAAGAAGAAGAAGCAAGTCTTTTCGCCTGCCCATTTGTTCTTAGGGTTCATAATTTGACATTATATTCTTCTGCCACCAATATGCATGTATGATAATTTTGGTTTGTGTATGGAAACAAATTTGAAAGTGTGGTCTAATTATATTTTTTAAAAATTATAAAATTTTTTGCTTTAATTATTTTTTATGTTTTTATATTATTTTAATGTGTTGATGTGAAAAATAAAAAAAAATAAAACATCATTTTAATATATTTTTAAATAAAAATATTTTAAAAATCAATATATACTACTATTATAAATACCTCTAAGCTTATGGAAAGGCTATTAAGTAGTGCAGTAAAAGATGTGTATTTTTCAGGCTCCATTGTTCATTTTTTTACACATTATTGTGAATGAGTTGTAATTTTTTATATCTTTTTAATTTGATTCTCAAATTTTTTTTCTTTGATAATTTAGTACTAATTGAAGATCAACTGATCCTCTGTTTTTTTTTTAAGGTGGGATTGAAAAAAGAAAGATCAAAATTTATATAAAAAAATCAAGTATGGATAGCATACCATATGTTTCATAAAAAATGTACTTTGATCCTTAAATTTTAAAAACTATGTTAATTATACAATTTCAGTATCACAAATTTAATTTTCAATTTAATTTTTATAAAAAAATTATTTTTATTAATTTTTAGTTCCTGATTGAGAGAGAAGGGAGGGAGGTCTTTGAATTTTGACAATAGAAAAAAATATCATTAACATCAATTTAGACTATCAAAATAGATCATATTTGTGTTAAAATGGTTCTATTTATTGAGAGGAATTTATATTAGATATTTTTATACTTTTAAAGTTCAAAAAAAATAAATTTGAATTTGAATTGATTTATATTTTTGGAGTGATTTTTAAGATTATAAATAGATTTATCATGATTCCTACTATGTTCTAAAGGTGCTTTTAGATCAAAATGGATTGAAATGGATTTTTAAGTTAAAAACAATTTAAGTTTTAGTCATCATAATTGTTAGAATCTAGGTAAATCAAATGACATGATATTTTAAAAAAAAAAAAAAAAAACATATCATCTATTCCAATTACAAACAAAAATAAAAATGTAATCCAAATTAATTAGTACCCTCTTCTCTTTTCCATTTTGTATTTAATTTTTTTTTTCATCTCTTTTCCAAAAACAACATATCATCTGTTTTTTTTCTAATTTGTATTTAATTAGTACCCTCTTCTCTTTTCCATTTTGTTTTGATAACTTCTTTTTTTATAGACAATTGTTTTTAGTTATACATCCAAAGTTAAAGAGTTTTTCTAATTAATTTATTTTTTTAATTTTTTATATAAATTAATTTTTTAAAATAATATTTTTAATATATACAGTCTTGCATGATTTTTATCCTTTTGTGTCTTTATTTCTATTATTTGTTTCTTAAAAAAAATTATTTTAATAAATAAATTTAATAAATATAATCGAGTAAATATTTTGTTTTTTAATATAAAATATCTTGATTTATATTAATTTTTTAATTTTTATTTTTAGATATTATTAATAATTTTTTATTTATTTATAACATATATATTTCTCAATTTATTTGATTTTATATAGATATATATATATGCATAAAATATGTTATTTGAATTTAAATTTTTTAAATTATAAAAATAAATTTAAAAACTTATATAATTTTTTTTTATAAAATATAAAAATATTTAACCCATCTATATCAGTATAATGTCAGTCGGCTCCCATTGCTTTTTGAAGGAAATCTAGTGCGGTAGTATTTTCCTTAAATTAATGATTAAAATGCTTGCACTAGACTTAGACTCAATAGTGATTTCCATTTTCTCCTCTTTTTTTTTTAGAAGTGCTGTTGACTTTACAATGGAAGTAAAAGAAAAATATTTGATAATCTCTTCAAAATTCATCTTATCAGACATATTTAACAAATGATGAAGAAACATATTTAACAGCGAAGAAAAAAAATGACATATTTTCAAGCTCATCGTCAAAATCCGCGTGTGGAAATTAATGGGATTTTACTTCAAAAAATTTTTAAAAGTAAAAATATATTTGGAATTATAATAATAATGGTGATTTAGAATATTTTTTATTTAAAAATATATTAAAATATTTTTTTTATTTTTTAAAAATTATTTTTTATATCAACTCATCAAAAGACCTAAAATCATTAAAAAATTATTTAAACTAAAATAAAATTAAAAATTTTAAAAATATAAATCACACTTGTTTCCAAACACACTTCAAAGCATTCATGAGAGAGAGAAAAAAAATCAAGCACTCAATAAAGAATTCAAAAATTGGGTACAAATTAATGTGTGAATAGACGTGTAAAATGACTAATGAGCATAGGCTGGACGAAGCTGGCACGATCCATCACGAGGCTGGCTGGCATGCCACTTGAACCATGCCCAGGAGTCGCGGAGCCCAAATATTTGGCTTTAGCAAAACGCTGGATCCTTAAACCGTAATTTAGCTTAGTTTTTCTTAATGTTTGAAGTCGAATCTACCATGTATAATTATTTCAAATTAATATTTTTAATATAGAAAAATTATCAAACTTATTATTTTACATATATACCTCTCAAAACTGATGAACATATTCAAATATAAAAATCAAACTCGTTTTAATTTATTAAAAAGTAGATTTGATTTTTATTTTTTGAGTGATTTTATAGTATTTTGGGGTTGAAAATAGATTTCTCAAGATTTACAGGATATTTTAAAAGTGTTTTTAGATTTATAGGATATTTTAAAAGTGTTTTTAGATAAAAATAAATTAAAAATTAATTTTTTAAAATCTAAAAATGCTAAACTTTAATTTTCTAGTCATCACATATAATCTTTTTAAAAATAAAGCAAGTGAGAGTTCTTTTTTACTACAAGAAACCTATTTTCGATTAAAAAAATAAAAGTAAACAATACATCATCCATTTTTTTTAAATAAAAAACATAATTAGACATGCATGAGCTATTTTACACCTAGTCAGAGATAAAAGGCACACATGGCTAGAGGTATGAGCCTCACCTGGCCTCTCTTGTTTGTTTGTTTTTTTTTTTTAACTTGAACAATATCCTCTTTAATTTTTTAAATTGTCTTGCTTATTTTTTTTAAATGATGATTGATTTTTTAAAATATTTTCTTAGTTCTACAAAACTTTGAAGAAATTATTATAATTTGTCTATATAAATGAATTGTATTTTAATAGAAAATTTGTAAAAAAACAATTGATATTAAAATTAACCTCAAACATAAAATAAATGAAAATATATAAAATAAAATATATAGCTAGTGTAAAATATTTATATTTTTATTATCTTTGTTTTACTAGAAATGTTAACTTATCACTTTATTATTTAATTAGCATCAATACCTTTTCTTAATATATCATTTAATTTATTTTTTTAATTTATTTGTTTAAGTATAAACAACATCCTTTTTTTTTCAATTAAAATAACTTATGATACTCAAAAACACATCCATGATATAAATGGCTTGTTCTTTTACATTAAAAATTAATTTAGAATCTTACCTGTAAAGTAGCATGAATATAAAAATAGCTAAGAACTAAAATAACTATATAAGAATAGGTTTAGCTAATTATCAAATAATAAAAAATAAGTTGCACTATAATCAAAATTTCATTTTATATTGGCCCATCCATTCTTTAAGGGGGGTTAAATTAATTTTTTTAACTTAAAAAAAATTCAAATATTAATAACATGTTTTCTAATATAAAACAATTGTGAGAGGTTGTCTTAATGTGAATCGATTAACTTAGCGGTTCAAAGACAATTTGAATAACAAATAAAAACTTAGTTTGATTAAAAAAATGAAGATCATATTTTTTTTATAAATATTAAGATGACAACATATTTGATTGATCTGATCAACTTGAATTAACTAATCAAATAACAGCTCAAGTCATGACATCATGATAACCGTATATATAAAAAAAAATTATAAAACTTAATCTCCAATTAATCAAATATTGAATGATGATATTGAGAGAAATCAAACTAAAAAGAGGGAAAAAAAACTTATATCAATCAAGGTTAACCTACCAAATTCATGTTTTAGATCATTAGACTAAAATAACCTTATAGAAAATAGGTAAAAACAATTATAAACCCCAATCCTTAATCAATCCAATATTAAAAGATAAAATTGAAAACATAGTAAATTAAAAAAACATTTTTTACTCAAAATAAATATTTAAGATGAGATTTGGTTTAATAAATATTAAAACAACAACATATTTGATCGATTCTAGTTAACTTGAGATCACCTGCCAATTCTCAATTTAGTTATAAGATCATGATAACCCCATAGAAAAAAAAGTAAATTACAAAAATAAATTTTCAATAAACCCAATGTTGAAGGATTAAACCGAAAAAGAAAATCAATTAAAAAATGACCTAAAAAATAACTCGAGTAAATTAGTTTATCTTGCCAAACCTATGACTAGGTTATGAGACTACAATAATCCAATAGGAAGCAAATTGAAGGAAATTATAAAATCTAATTCTCAATCAACCCAGTTTTGAAATATGAAATTGAAAAAAAAAACATTGATTAAAAAAAAGCATGAAAAATAATTCGTCAAACTCGAACCTAAGTCATAAGACAAGAATAATTTTATAGAAAATAGACCAAAATAAATCATGAAACTTAATTCTTAATTAATCCAATATTAAATGATAAAATTAGGAGAAAATTAAAAAAATCAATTAGAAAAACAAAAAAAAATAGAGTCAACCCATCAAACCTATAGTTTGGATCATAAGTCTAGAATAATCTCATAAAAAGTATATTGTAAAAACTTATAAAGCTTAATCTTTAATAAAAAAATATATTAAAAGATGGATTTAAAATTGAAAAGAAAAATATAGGTTAAAAAAATTAAATAAATAGAATTATACGAGAAAAGGAACAATAAAATCCTCTCATTCTTTTTTTTTTTTTTGTTAATGAATGATGTTTTTCCCTCAAGAATTAGATTTTGTTAATAATAATTATGCACATAATGGAACACTATTGATGACAATTACACTCTTTAAAAAATAAAAAATAAAACCTACGTTCTTGATCATATTTTCACAATCAAATGTAATTTATCCTTTCTCTTTGAATTCCTCAAAACTGTATCCTTGAAATATGAAAGGATAGAAATAAATTTTACTGCCTAAAGCCAACCATGACCATATTCCCACCCCTAAAAGATTCAAAGCTCTTGAAAATGTCTAAACTTTGACATGAATTTTTGCTTATCTAGCATCAATTAATGTGACACTAACTTCATTGACAGAGCAAGATTCTTGCTTGCTTGATGAAGAATTTGCATCAATCAACTTTCTTTCTATGTAAAAACCTGGCTCGTTTGGTTGAGCTAGTGTCCCTTCACCACTTAGCATTAGTACCACTGTTGACATACTTGGCCTATCTCCTGGGGAATGTTGAACGCATAACAGACCAATATGGATGGACCTCATCACTTCATTTTGATTACAGGTTTCCACTATCAAATCATCGACTAGCTCCAAAGCTCTTCCCTCTTTGAACAATTTCCATGCCTGGAAATTTTAAGACATATTTTGTTATTACAGTTGTTTTCATGTGACTAATAAAAGAGATTAGAGGGGGGTTAAAATCACTAATTAGCCCTTACATGACCAAGAAGGTTGAGTTGATGTCCTGAATGATGAAATCCCCTATTTCTTTTCCCACTTATAATCTCTAACACCAAAACACCAAAGCTAAACACATCTGATTTTATCGAGAATAGACCATCAATTGCATACTCCGGCGACATATAACCACTGCATAATATCAACAAATTGAACAATGAATTTCAAGTATATATTAAGGTAATTCCAAACATTTTATTTTCTTTTTAAAATAAAGAGATGAAGAAAAAGAATATCAATTTCTTACTATGTTCCAACTACTCTTTTTGTATTTGCTTCTATTTCATTCCCTCCGAAACTTCTAGCCATGCCAAAGTCTGAGATTTTAGGATTCATCTCTTCATCTAGCAAAATGTTGCTCGGTTTAAGGTCTCGATGAATGATTCTTAATCTGGAGTCTTGATGAAGATAAAGTAGTCCTCTTGATATGCCAATGATGATATGGAACCTCTTAGTCCAATCCAGGGCCTTGCTTTGCTTTTTATCTGTTCATTGCATATTTATGCTCATTTTAATCCAATAATCCATATAATTAATAACCTAATATAAAAGCTTATCAATTTAATAAGTTCTTACCATTTATGTAGAAGTCTAGGCTTTTCTTGGGCATATATTCATAAATCAAAATCTTCTCATCTAGTTGAACGCAATATCCTAGCAGCTTTACAAGGTTTCGATGCTGAAGTTGCGCAATGCATTTAACTTCATTCATGAACTCATTAAGCCCTTGTTTGGATTCCTTGGAAAGCCTCTTCACAGCTACTTCTTGGCCATCTTTAAACACACCCTGCCAAATATAAAAATATATAATTAAGTTATTAAAATGATTTCTTATACTAATACGTCATAACATTGAATGTGGACCTCAATTTCAGGTTAGTTGAGTGTTCATGTCATGTGATGAACACCTTAATTCTAGATATCCTTTTTATCTTAGTATATGAGAGTAAATATTTTAATTCATAAAGAAAAGAACATAATATATATTAGTCTTAATTAATAATTTTAATTAATGTCCAGTCTTAGTAGAACATGGACAAGGAACATTTAGGAATAATATTGTAATGCAATAGAAATCTTATAATTATAACAACTTTGTAATGTCTTATTAAAACATTTTTATTCCATATATTATCTTTACTTTAGATGCATTAATCAAATATTATATTTATTTATCAAATATAATTGAATATTAAAGATAAGAAAGCCTTTATTAATAATAAACATATTTTACATTAATAAAATTAGCGCTACATGTAACCAACCGTTGACTATAGATCATATTCACTAATAATAAGTTATTAGATATATAAAAGAGCTTAAATCTACAATTAGAGATAAAACAGGGCTTCAGATGTTGTTAAATGTTATTAATGTATAAAATATAGGTTTAATGATATATATATATATATATATATATATATATATATATATATATATGTAGGAGAAAACTAATATGAGATTTAATTATCAAATGAATGTTCTTACCATTGAGCATTGATTTACACCTTTTAAAAAAGGTAAGTTATCAAAGATAATAAACAGTCAATCCAATCAAGCTAATATAACTCCGATTATAATAAAAATAGGGCCTAAGTAATTCCTGACAGGGATAATTAGAAAAGAGATAATTCATATACCAAGTCACCTTCCATCAAGTCTTAAATATGCAATTATAAAGGCTATAGATCCAATGTTTATCATCAAAATAGGCTTATAAACACGGATGAATGCGAGGATAAAACATGTAGACAAAGTAAGGAATTGTATTCGAACGAGTATTATAAACCTAATGATAAAGGTAAATATGAGAATGATGATGGTCATACCTATATGGTGAGATGTTTATTATTGGCACCAAAAATTAATAACGAGACACAACAACATAAGCTTTTTCATACTAGGTGTGTGATAAAACCAATATATTTTTAACGTTATAATTGATAACAATAGTTAGGAGAATGTTATTGGTAGGGAACTGTTGAATTGAGTTTGTAAATTGAGAAACATCATGAACCTTACATTATAGATTCGATTAAAGAGGTACCAAACATAATAGTAATGGAAAAATTCAAAGCTTTTTTTATATATATAAGCAAGTATACTGATGAAGTTTATGGTAAAGTAGTTAATAGAAATGCTTGTACTTGTTGTTTGCTAGGCCATGACAACATAATATGAATATATGGCATAGAAAATGGGAAAACATCTAAAGATTTGTAAAAGATGGGATAGATTTTACTTTGATACCTCTGGAGGAGAGTTCTTAACCAAAATTTTAAAAGGCTAGAGGAAAGGTATAATTTACTGTTAAGTAGCCTTTATAAGAAATTAAAACATATTTGAAGAAGATAAATGAAGCAAATACTTTAATTGTGAAGCTTTTCTTATTGTTTAAAGAAGTTGACAAGGTAGAAAAGTTCTCTAAAGTTGTTAAGTTTTTATTACAAAAGTTTCAAGAAGTTATTTCATATGAGCTACTAGATGAGTTACCTTATACATATGATATCTAACACTTGATTGATTTAATAAGAGGGTTAATCTTTTAAATTTTTCTCATTATATAATAAGCCTAAAAAAAGGAAGATCTTAATGAAGAAAATATAAAAAAATGTTGAAAAAATGGTTGATTCAAGAAAGCTTAAGTTCATTTGTTATTCGTGATTTATTAACATTAAAGAATAATGGTAGTTGGTATACATGTATTAATAGTCACGCTATTAATAAAATTACTATAAGATACAAGTTTTTAATTTCATGATTAGGTGATATACTAGATCAATTATATGAAACAACAAGTTTTTGAAAGTTTTACTTAAGGAGTATGTACTATCAGATTTAGATTTAACTAGTTGATGAATGGTATATGACTTTCAAGATAAAAAATGGGTTGTATGAGTGGTTATTCATATCATTCAGCTTAGTAAATACACCAAACACATTCATAATACTGATGAATCAGGTTTTGCAACCTTTCATAAATAAATTTATTATTGCTTATTTTGATGATATCTTTATGTTTAGTCATAAAAAAAATAAATCATATTAATTATTTATGGAGTGCCTTATAGGTGTTGCTGAAAAACAATTTGCAATAAGTTTGAAGAAATGTAGCTTTATGATTAGTAAATTATTATTATTCTTAGGTTTTCTAGTATGAGATGATAGAGTTAAAGTTGATTAGGAGAAAATGAGGAAAATTCATGATTAGCCTATACCTAAGACAATCAGTGATGAATAAAATTTTCATAGTTTAGTTTTTTATCTATATGAAATTTATTCAAAATTTTGGTAGCATTATATTGTTGATCATCAAATGTTTGAAGAAGAGGAATTTTAGGTGGGATGAGGGAAAGGAATAAAATTTTACCTTAACAAAGGAAAACCCTTGTTTGAATAATAGTAGTAAGTTGAAAGTGACATATATGGAGGGGGCGTTAGAGTAGTTCTTTCCTAAAAGAAACTTCTTACAGCCTTTTCTCAGTGAGAAGTTCAATAAAAATCATTTAAAGTGAACTTTTTATGATAAAAACTTTATAATGTTGTAAAGGATTTAAAGATTTATGAGCATTAATTGATTAATAAATATTTTATCTGATATTCAGATTATTAAACTCTTAAGTCTTTAAATAGTCAAAAGAAAATCAATATTAATATGATGACTAAACAAATTACATTCCTTTAAAGGTTTAGTTTCATTCTAAATTATAAAACTGGAGTTTAGTAGGAAGTGGTTAATGTATTCAGTAGGCGAGTTCCACCTTTTATAAAGATATTTTAGGCTTTGAGTGTCTGAAGAAGTTGTATGTTGAAGATACTGATTTTCAGGAGATATGAAAAAAAATGTTACAATGGTCAAGTTAATAGAGATTTCCATATACATAATGTTTACTTAATGAAAGGTAATTGATTGTGTGTCCCTAACATATCCCTATGTAAAAAACGAATTCAAGACTTATATAGTGGCAGATTAAAGAGTTATGAGGAAATAAACAAAACAATGTCAACTTTAAAGGATAAATATTGTTGGCCTCAACTAAGACGTGATACAAATAGATTTGTTTAACATTGATTTACTTTTTAAACAACTATAGGGAAATTCTAAAACATTGGTTTATACATGCCTTAACCTATACAAGATATTTCCATGGATTTTGTGTTGGGTCTTCCATAGTATTGATTTTGCTTTTGTTATTATGGATAGATATTAAAAAATGATCCATTTTATACATTATAAGAAGACTTCAAATGCTATCAATGTAACTAGAATATTTTCCAAAAAGATAGTGAGGTTACATGATGTTCCAAACTCCATCACGTGTGATATAAATAATAGGTTTTTAGTTAATTTTGGCTAACCTTGTATAAGATGTTTCATTCTTATTTGAAGTTTAATAGTATTATTTTTCTATAAATTGATGGCCAAATGAAGTCTCTTAACAAAATTTTACACAATCTAATTCGTATTATTTATAGAGTAAGCCTAAATAGTGGGGTGGTGCCTTGGTTTAGGTAAAATTTCCTTACAATAGTTTCAAGTATAGTGTTATTGGCAAAACATCATTTGAGATTGTGTACATGTAGCCTTCAAATCATGTACTCAATCTAGATTTAGTGCCTAAAATTGATAGGATTAGTTAGTCATCAAAGAATTTGGTTGAACAAGTAAAAGTTGTGCATTAAAAGGTTAGAAGAAAACTTTAAGAAACAATTATAAAAAATAAACACGCAAGAGACAAGCATAGACAAATTAAATTCAAGAAGGAGATATGAGAATGATTTACGAGTATATCCAGGACCTTCAAGTTTGGTTGGTACAAGGTGTTGAAGAAAATTAGTAATAATGCTTATGTTATTAATCTTTAAAATAGCATGAGTATATCCAGAACCTTTAATATTATTAAGTTTTACGAGTATTTTCTAGATACTAAAGTTAATTCGAGTATGAGTTTTTTTTTAAGTGGGGGTGATTATTGTAGT
The DNA here is from genome assembly GCF_000495115.2 of Populus euphratica. Taxonomy (NCBI): domain Eukaryota; kingdom Viridiplantae; phylum Streptophyta; class Magnoliopsida; order Malpighiales; family Salicaceae; genus Populus; species Populus euphratica. The sequence continues at coordinate 1,378,663 of NW_011499885.1, read as the reverse complement.
AATTATCATAGGAATTTATGGACCAAATTGTCAAGGCCAAACTGCTTTTTCTAAGTAGCTTGATAATTTTAGCTAATTTTAATTTAATTAGTATTGTACTAGTTATGACAGTTTTAATTAGGGATTCTTTTTCATAAAAGAATTAAAATTATTATAAATAAGAGATGTTTAGTTTATTTTTGGAGAATCCAAATTATTATTCAGATTTAATAAAAATATCAAAGAATTTTTTTAAAATTTCTCTATAATTAAATTTGTAATTTTAGGGTTTAATAACCGTAGTTTTATCTTCGTTATGTATTATGTCAAAAGCTCAAGTTGTTACCTTATAAACCGGTCCAAATCCACCCTCCCCAAGCAAATTGCTGAATGAGAAGCCATTGGTAGCAATAGCTATTGTATTCAAGTCATAGTGTGGTAGATCAAGATCCTCCTCCTGGTAAGGTATTGTGAAATCATCTTCTGGAATCCGCTCCTTCCCTGTGAAATGGTAAAGAGGGTATAAACAAAAAAATGCAGTTGTAATCTTCTTTCTAATCCTACAAGTTATAACCTCATGCATCTCATTCATGACTACAAAATACTATAGAGGGTCAAATATGAACTGAAACAAGCCTTCTTCTCATAGTTACTTGCATTTTCAGTATCACGAGTTTCCATATCTAAACATGGTCCAAAAGAAGCATTCCCACATAAATCAGAGAATTGATTTAAGGGTAAATGTTACTTACTTGACCTCCCATGACTGCTATTATATTTGTTTTGTTCCATCTTTTTCTTCCGTATGAGCAAACATATGCCCAAGCATACGACGAGCAATGGTGCCAATACTGAACCCAATATAACAGCAGCTTTGTTATTCCATTTGGAGCCCCCTTGACCTTGATTTGCAGCAGCTACAAGAAAAATAGTCATTTCTCAGTAATTAATTTGGAGAAATACTTCCACCAGAAGGCAGACAGTGACACTTGAACATATTTTTAATTTCATTGTCAAGATGACATTTGAACACAATTGACTGTGCATATGGATGGTTCACTCTTGCTTTTTGCACGGTATTGTGAGCATGAAAGCAAATAGAAGAGCTAAGATAGATGCCCCGCACTTTCTTGTGGGTTGTGCTGATTTTTTCATGCAGAGTAAGAAAATGATGCTAAAGTGCTATTATTGGATTTTAAATAACAAAAAAATCCACGACTCAACATTATAAAAATAAAACTAAAAAAATAATAATTGTTAATTTTCCATAATAAAAATATAAAAGGATAAAATTAATAAAAAAATATATAAAAATAAAACACCAACAAAACTAAGTAAATTGTCAAAACACATGAATAGAACCAATCATTATTTGATAGGTAGCTTGTGCAATGTTGCAGATCTATTATTTTTTTAATCACAAAAAATATATTAAGATGTGTATTTTTTAATAAGAACAAAATCCAAGATTATCATCATTGACTCAAGATCCAAAGATATTAAAAAGTAATGAAGAAAATAGTTGAGCTAAACCTAGCAAACATGTTAAACCCATGACTCGAGACATAATATTGGGATATCTAAATAAAAAAAAGATAAATAAAAAAATAATATTATAACTAAATAGAAATAAATAAATAAATAAAGAATAGTAATTTAAAAAACAAATTTCCTTCAAGTATTGCCTCAAATTAAATATTAGGGATGCAATCAATAAATTTAATAAAAAACCCAAATAGGCCTAGCCATTATTTTCATCGTAGAAAAAAATATGAAAATGTTATAAATCTTGTAAACTCAGGTTAAATTCTTAAACTCATAATTCATGAAATTCTTGACTTAGGCTCAACATCTAAAAAATTAAATATTAGATGATAAAATTAATTAATTCAATTCAATTCAAAAACAAAATTCCTTTAGAAAATCTAAATTTAACAAAGCTAGAAATAAAAATAAAAGCAAGATGACCCATGTTATTTTAAAATTGACCATAAAAATCTTATAAAAAGAAAATAATAAAAAAATAACAGAATGGTAAATAATGGAAAAAAATGCTTTAAAAAAAGCAAAAAAATTCACGGAAACCAATGTCCACATTAACTTCATTAATCATAGGCAATCGTTTTAATTTGTAAACAGTTAAATTCTACACCAGGACTAAACTAAAAAACTTAACTTGACTAATTTGTAACCCAAGATATAAAATAGGGATAACCTCACAAAAAAAAAAAGTTAAACAAATCACAATGCTTATAGTCCAATAATTCAATGTCAAATAATAAAAAAAAATTAAAACATTACCGAACTCAAATCAGGTCAATCATTAAAACTGGTGAATTAGTCATGAAAATAGAACAACCTTATCTAAGATAGAAATAATCATAAAGAAAAATCCTAAATCATAAAATATTAAAACAAATAAACAATGAGGATCAAATCTTGCACAAAAAATAATTGAAAGAAATTAATTAGAGACTAAATTGAAAACAAAATAAATAAAAAAAAGGATAGAAAAAGAGTAATGAAAAAAAATTTGAAAACAATTAATTAAAATTCTAAAAGGTAAAATAAAAAAATAAATGAAAAGAATGAAAAAAAACAAGCAAAAGAATGAGGAGCGAATTATAAATTAAAAAAACAAATTAAATTAAATGCAAAAAAGAATGAAATTAAATAAAAAATTTAATAATAAAAAATACCTTTTTGAAATAGCAAGGAAGACTCTTATGCATGCGGAGTATGCATTAACATGTTTTATTGATTTATTAATATTTTAATACAAAATTACAAAAAAAAAAACCTAAAGGCATGCAATTAAAAAAAAAAAACAAAAAAGAAGCCATGGTGCAAAGACTACAACACCTTCACAAGCTACTCTTTACATCTAGAAAGTCAAACGTCAACAATGCAATTTTACTTAAAAAAACAATTCGAAGACAAACAAATTTTTCCCTTGAATACAATTTTTTCTTAGCACCCAAGATATAAGCATTATTTTACTATGCAAATTAAAAGAAAATGATAAAAAAGCCCTTAGCAAAAGACTATTTTTTTTATCAGATTTCAACAACAAAAGAGTATTTTTACAGTGCATTATAAATATGAATGGCATCTTTGCCCTTGATAAATTCTCAAATTACATTTGAATCATGTAAAAATACAATTTTACTCCTCTTACCAAGACAATTGTTAAGTGCAGTAAGAGCAAAACTAATTACACTGCTTGAATTTGCAATAAATCTCCTGACATGCTATTTTTAATCATTGAGGCGATTTAGTCTTTTTTGTAACGTGAACAGAGATTAACAAGTCGATGCCAAAATCTCAACTTGGACGCAGTTAAAAATAGACGTTTCTTTTTCTCCTGTCTAGAAAACAACACATCCATATTGGATTCAAATTCAATCCTCTAACTGTTCAAGTCAGTCGGCTGGTTCTTTTTGTTATTTTTTTAAAAGAAAAAAAATTCTTGAAAATGATAAAACTGAAAACTCCAGAATTTTTCTTCAAAATATTTATGCAGAGCAATATGTTCTTAGATACCAAGCCAAAAATGTGTACTTACCTGCTTCAGAGGAAGCCATCCTAATGTAAAGATCCTGCCCATCATCTGTATACTGTCTGATATCAATCAGGTGTTCATCAAACCAGAGAAAGCATCCACTTTTTGCTATTACATCTGAATTGGCATAAGCCATGCAAGAACAATTCTTCAAGCATTCCGTCCTGCATTCTTCCGTGGTCATGCTTATATTAACCATCCAATTATTCGCTTGTGGCACTTTAACGTTGGAATACTTGATGAATCCATCTCCATTCTTGCAATCCAATGGCATCCTTCGAACACATCCACCAGACCAATCTGCCCTTTGCCACTGTTCTTGGTTTCCCGGCATGAATCTGTCCAAACAACTGCATGCAGGAGAAGTGCCAATGTTACACCTTCCATAAGCACCACATAAATTATAATTATCGCAGTTGTCCGCGGGTGCGCTCGCGTACACAATCCAACTATTAGTTCGATCAATCCAAGTAAGCCGATTCATGATACCTTCCTCAGACAAAACCAATGTTGTAATAACAGAAATATTATGCAGATCAAAAGTGAAGTATGCCTCCTTGTCATTAAAAACAAAGGTATAGTTATAAATTGGATCTGGTTTCAAATAAGGCAGACCGCTAAACCCGATGCCATTCCATGGCCCCGAACGAGACTTCAAATTTGAATTATGATTGACAACCAACTCTAAACGCATGGGGTCTACCTCAAAAGTATAATCACCTGGAGAAGGATCATCTGTGCTCTTCCACGACGATATGATCACATCCAAGCCTGAAGCTATACGTCCAACTTTCATTCCTGGTAGAAATGTATTCCCCGGATGGTGGAAACTTTGCCAAAAGAAGTTTTCCGGGCTTGGATCATCTAGATTTCTGACAGCAAGGTTTCCTGTTTCCAAAAGCTGCGCAACAGGGTTTCGAGCTTGCCTTGATATGTTGGAAGACCAAATAACACTGCTGTTCTGATTGTAAAGCATGAGGATTCCCCTTTCATCGACCTTGAAAACTCCGGATTTATCAGCGATCGGTTTTTCTCTGTTGGCAACCCAAACAACTCTTCCTTTAGATATCCTGTTGTACCATATTCCCAAGTATCGCTGTGTGGAATTTCCAGGGCTGAAAAACCCCATTCCATAGTTTCCACCACTTGATACAATGGTCTCCCCATCAGTGATGTTTTGGTTTGCTGCTATGGTGTCTGCTGCCAAGGATTTTGTGAAAGAAGAAGAGAAACATAAGCAGAAAAGAAGGGTAAGGCCAAGGCCAAGGCCTTTCATCTCTGTTTCGAGCAGAATTTCTTTTAGTTTGAGACTTACCGGCAATGGCATTGAATGTGTAATGGAGACTTGGTCAGTAGCCAAGTACTCCTCCATGATATTATATTATGTGTCAGTAGCCAAGTACTCCTCCATGATATTATATTATGTGACATATTGTTTTTATTATGGTATTCAAATGCTTTATTTATTTATTTTTATTTGGATGATTATGACATCAGTGAGAAACTGAGATTGCTTTACTTAATTAGTCTTTTACTAGTACAATGGTTTCCGCTCCTACTCCAGCTAGACTAATTTTTTTAAATGTAAAAAAAAAAAAAAACATTGATTGTAGGGATTTTTGTTTTTCTAATGTTATTAAACTCAGTCAAATAAATAAGCGTTGAAATTCTTTATCTTGGCTTTTTATCAAGGGTGACCATGCAAGAAATAAAGACTCAGGTCATACGTGACTCGGTTCGTAAATTTAATTAAATTTAATATTTTTAAAAAATAATTTTTATTTAATTATATAATAAAAAAAATTGTTCAAGATTGTGATAACTCTATACTAAAAAAAAAAACATTCACGAAATCTATTTTCCAATAAATTAGACACTTATAGATGAAATTAAGAAATTAATTAGACACTTATAGATGAAATTAAGAAAAAAATTTTTTTAATTATTATCAACATTAAATAAAAAACCAAATTACCCTCAAGATGATGATTAATCCTTTAAAGTCAAGCTTTAAAATTTAGTTTTTTTATTCAAAAACAAAAACCTTAGACACAATTTAAGTATTGTTTTGCATTTATAGGCATTATAATAACTTAACTATGCAAAAACTAGAAATTAAACAGCAATAGTAACTTCAATCAATAAAAAAATGGCTAATCCATAATAATTAAAGGAGGATGAGTATGAAAGTTATTATGAAAAAAACAACAACAAATTAACTATTTAAATCCATACTAATTGATTCTGATAAATCTTTTAAACCTAAGTTAATTTTCTAAATTCATAACCTATAAAACTGAAAACTTAGGTTCAATTAAAAATCTCAGCTATCAACCAACTTAATGATAAAAAATAAAAAAAAATATCTTAAATTAAAAAAAAATCAACCAACTTAATGATAAAAAATAAAAATAAAAAAAATCTCAAATTAAAAAAAATAATCAAATAAGAAAATAGAGAGAGAAAAAAGCGAATGAGCAACAAATATGAAAGGAGAAAAAAGAGAAGGGGTGGAATTAAAAAGGAAAAAAATTCAAAAACCATCTTAATTTAAAAAAATCAAAAAATTGAAAATCAAATCTAATAGAAAAAATTAGAGGATGTACTTCAAAAATAAAGAAGATTTGAGAAATGAATTAAAACAAAACAAATAGATATAAAAAAATCAAAGAAAAAATCAAAAGAAAAAAAACCCTGAAGAGCTAATATGAAAATATAAAGGGTCAAACACATATTTTTAAGGGTAAAGAGAGAAAAAATAGGATGTTGGTGATATATCAGTGGTCCAACGAATATACATGTTATATAGAGATGAAAAAGAGGTTGAAAAGAATAAAATAACATGACATAATTAAAATTTTGATCATTATATGTAATCATATGTACAACCCGAAGGTGGTAGAGTGGCTGGCATGCTGACGTATATAACACACTCGTTAATAGCTTTTGATTTTTATTTTTTGAAAACACCACCTCCCTTCAGGACCCAAGCATTAAGATGGAAAAAAAATATTTTTCAATTACAAATTAACTTCTCTAGTCAATTTTTAAAAATTAAAATCTAAGGGTTATAAAATAATCACTTTGTAGCAAAAACAAATATGAAAGGAAAAAGAGACATTAAACCATAGTTAACTAATTATTTGTTATTAAGGGTAAGAAAGTCATTTACCTGTGCGAAAGATTGATTAAAAAATTAAGACACCCCTTAAAAATTTAGAAATGACAAATGAATCAAAGAAAAAGACTATTTTACCCCTAAAAAGGATCTCAAGTGGGGTTTTTTAAGGACAAAATTATTAATTCACTATTACAATTCACGGTAAACTAGGATATATATACAATGATTTTTGTACATGTTTTGCTTTTCACTTTAATATCAATTTTGTAGAGCATGTATAAAATATCTAAAAAATATATGATAGATACCATTGTTAAAATCCAAGTCATTGATTCTTAATTTTTTTTAATATAATAATTTTCAATTACAAAAAACTTATAATCGTCTCAAGTAGGTTAAAAGATTTTTGGTTGAATAAGAAATTACTATGTAATATTATAATTACTAAAAGCCCTAACTGTCTTTAGAAATTCTAAATAAAAGATTAGTTACATAAAGAAAATATATTATTACATTTAGTATATCTTTTTTAAGATAAGTTGTATTGTTTTTCTTTCTTAGTAGTTATTATAGTCTAAAGGTGTTCTAAATTCTATTACCCTATTATGGAGGATTTGCTATGATGAACAAACTCTAGTTTTCTACATAAAAAACTTGGTCCAAAAGATCCTAACATAAAAAGATATATAAAAAAAAAAGCAAACTCATTCACAACTTGTATGTCGTTAAGGAGTTGAAGTTAGAAACCCAAGTCCAAAAGATCCTAACATAAAAAGATATAAAAAGAAAGTAAACTCATTCACAACTTGTATGTTGTTAAGGAGTTGAAGTTAGAAACCCATAAAAAATTAGTTATTATTAAAATTTTACATTTTCCTTTGGTATTCCAAATTGTTATGACATTTGTACTAGGAGACACATGTTGAAATATTTTCAATTATCTTTGAGGTTTCTTTCAAGCAAACTTAGTTTCTTTCAACTATGTCATTCTAAATAATATTTAAGATAAAATTCTTTATAATTTTTATCCTTATATTATAGGTGAGTAAATAGTATTACTTTTAATAATATTTTGGATATTAACCTCTATGAAAGTTTTTTATCCTTATATTAAAAGTGAATAATAATATATTATTATCCATAATAATATTTTGAATATAAACCCTATTATAGGTTTTTTATCCTTGTATTAAAATTGAATAAAATATTTTACCAAAAATGAGTTTTTTTATGTATTTTTTTTAATTATAGGCCAAAATCCTTTGAAATTCTCCAAATTGATTGTAAAATTCATGCAATACTTTTTTTATTTCTAAATATAAAAAAATATTTTTTTTGAAAATATTTCTCAATTTTTAGACATGCTCCAACATTTGTTTTAGGATTTTTTACTATGCAAGGAAATTTTTTATTTATTTAAAGAAATTATATTTTTTTTTTATTATTGATAGTTTTAAGGCTTTGTTTGGAAATAAAAACCTATTATTTTAGATAACTGTCAAAATAGACCTTCGAGAATATTTGTTGAACATATTCATAAGCGAAAAAATCCTTTATAAAAAAAGTTGAAAACCAAACAAGGCTTACCAAAATGACCTGAATTTGACCAAATTAGATTGACTCAAAATGTCTGGTTCGACCATAAATTGAACTTAAAACACAAGTTTGATCCAAAAAACAAACCAAAATGAAAATCAAAATTTAAAACGAATCAAGCTTGCGAAAAACACAAAAATCAAAAAATTTAGATCAAAACCAGGAAAAAATTAAGAACACAAGAAAAAATAAAGAATATAAAGAACATGTTGAGCAACATGAATCGAGATTCAGACCAAATATGAACACGCCAAAGAAATAGGCATGCTGGAAATCAATTGCTAAATAAATAATCAAGTATAAAACATCAACAATTATCAATTAATAATCATGATTTGATGAAAATAGGTTTCGATGTAAAAACAAAACCTTATAATTAAAGCTAAAAAGAATAATTATTGATGCAAACTAACCTTAGATCATTGATTAATCGAGTTACAAAAAATTATTTATGCAAATAATTAAATTAAAAGTTGTCCAAATCATAGAGCTAAGATAATGTTTTTTTTCGAACATTGCCCAAAAAACTTAGAAAATAAAAAACAAGCTAGCAACTAAAAAATGTGCATACTAAGCCCAAAAACCATGCTTTTTTACTCATATAAACCACATTACCATAGTTACACTTGTTTGAGCTAAAACAAACAACAACGAAAACAAACAACAACGATCATATAAACCACATTACCATAGTTACACTTGTTTGAGCTAAAACAAACAACAACCAACATCAAACTATCAAAATCATGCATGATGTTTTAATTATCAAAATTGTCAAAACTAACTGAATACATATTTAACTATTTTAAAATTTAAAATTAATATTTTAACACTTAAAAGGATTTGGACAAAACCCAAGAACCTAGAATGTGTATTAAAAACCTAGAAAAAACATCAACAACCTTATTACCATATTTGGCAAATTTCAAATCTATCTTATTTAATAAAAACAACAATCATCTAAACATCCACCAACATTAACAACTAACTTAAAGTAAGATTAAACAATAAAAAAAAAAAATATTTTTATCAATTAATCAAAATGAAAACTTGAAACAACATAACACTAAAATAAGTTCAAAAACATCATCAAACTTATAAAACAAGCTAGAATTGTGCCTCATAGACATCATTTACTAGATTAATAGAGTATTATACCATCCCAAAATCCAAAATAATTATTGTTTTTCTTTATTTAAAAATCTAATCTCTCATTCAATCTTTAAATTATTCTTTTAGCTATCAAACCCAAGCAATAAACTTGAATACTAATAAACTCAAAAAATAATTTTTTTTCTCTTTCTTCTCTTTTTTCTCTAGATTTCAATAGGAATTTATAGGCTTTTGCTAAGGGTTTTTGATGGATTCAATCGAGTATTAATCATGATTAATCAATGCCTGATTTTTTATTCATTTAAAGATGCCAACTCAATTAACCCAACACTGTCAAAAAAAGAATATGAATAGTGGGTAGATGACATATCATTTGCCCTCTATTCTAAACAGTTTATCTTGAACATGAATTAGATGGTGTGTTGTCTAGATTAACCAAACAAAAATTAGGTTTTTAATTTGGGATTTAGCCAAAATTCAATTGAGTCTCTTATCTTTTGATTCATTTTAATTGCACTTATAATTTCCTTTAAACTTTTAATTTCATGTAATTTTACCCTGATTAAACCAATGTCAATCCCTAAAGTTCAGTTTGTTTGTTTTTTTTAATTGAGTTTTTTTATTTATTTTATATATTATTGTTTTTTTGTATATTTATACAGGCCTCAAATTAAATAACAATAAAAATCATAAAAAATACTAAACAAAATATCAATTTAAATTTTTTAAAGCAAAAAAAATCCTTTTTAAAATACCCAAAAACAAAAATAGAAGCTCTCCCAATCACATCATTTGATAATTGGTAGGAGATTTTTCTTTACTTCTATTCAGAATAGTTTGAACAATTCATGATAGTTTGGACAGTATAGATTTTGCAAGGCGCAGGTTAGTGCAGAGGCATTTGGAAGTTATCTACCGAGTGGGCACCACACGTGCCGTGCGGAAATGGGTTGCAATCGGCAGCGTCTTGCCATCCACACACGTCACGCCTTGACTTCTTGACATAACTGATGACTTTTCCAATCTTCATATGTAATTAATTTGCAGCTACCGTGGTTGACTGCCATTCCGAGCCTGAGCCTGTCATCTTTGAATTCGCTCACAAATTATAGCTGGTTGGTCTCATGTGACCAGTGACCCTTGACAATTGTATGCTGACCAAACGCTTTTGAAAAAACAACTCCCGGAAAATGTGGACTTATCCGAGCAGTTGATACGTATCAATCAATTAAAAAACATAAAAATTACAACTACATATTTTGTCAAAAAATTTCGTAAGAACATCAAATTAGGTTTTGAAAAGACTCTGAATTGAATCGGCTAGTTAAATTCTAGGTTATTTTTTTAGTTTAATTTAGACTAAGATCTAAATTAATCATGTATATTATGTTGACTTGTCAACCCAAATGAGATATGATAATTGTGTGAAAAACTAAAGTAGAGCAAAGATTGTATTACACATAGCCTTTACTTTTTTTGGGTAAAACACATGTCTACAGTATGGTTAAATCACTATTAGTGTTTTGTGTTTTTTTTCTTTTTAGTTATTTTTTAAATTTTCATTTTTTTACCTACCCAGTTTTCTATTTTTTTAGTGTTTTCTTCAATTTAATCTTTCCATATTATGATATTTTGAGTATTGTATTTCACATTTTTTTTTCAATTTTCTTTTTGTTATGTTATATAGTTTTATAAATTTATTTTTTTCTTGAATTCGACCTTCAACATTAGATTTATTAGACATGAGGTTTTATATATTTTTAATTATTTTTTATAAATTTATCTTAATCTTATTATCTGAGTCGAGAGTTTGACAGGTTAACCTGTGTTAACTCAGTTTATTTTTGAAATTTTTTAATTGAATATTTTTTTTTAATTTCACCTTCCAACAACTTAATTTTATTTTTTTATTTAGTTTTTTTTATCCTTCAATATTAGATGTTTGAGAATTGACATAAGTAATTTTTTTCATTGTATTTTTTAGTTATCTTGGTCTGATGAATTTAGTTTTTTTTTCTCGATTTTAACATTCAATATTGGATTTGTTGAAAATGAAACTTTATTTTTTTTTATTTTTATAAATTTATTTAGGTCTCATAACTTAAATCATGAGTTTAACATGGTAGCCTTGATTGACTTAGGGTTATTTTTATGTTTTTTATTTTTTTATTTTATCATTCAACATTGGGTTGGTTAAAAATTAAAATTCATAATTTTTTTATTTACTTTTCATGGTGTTATTTTGATTTCAAAACTCGGATTATTGGTTTAATAGGTTAACTTGGATATTTTGTTTTATCTTTTTAATTTAATATTTTTTTCAATAGTATCCTTCAACATTATGTTGATTAGAAATTGACTTCCATAATTTACTTTGATTTTCTTTTTATAGGATTATCAAAGTCTTATAACATGGGTAAAAGATTTGACAAGGTAGTCTAAGTCGATTTAATGTGCCTTCATATCAATATTTGAAAACAAATATCATGTAATATGTTATCATATAACTATTAAAAAATCATTTAATATGCATTATATTTTGAGTTCATTGTTTTTTATTATATAACAATTTAGCAATTCTTGAATATTATATTTAAATAAAACAACTAATTCATTCAACAAAGCAACATCGACCAATTATCTAATTTTATTGCCAAAAGTTGAGTCATATTTACTTTGTAGGATAAGAAGAATAATGTACATCATTGCAATGCTTTTAGAGCCTTTATGTTTTTATAGTGAAAAAGTGCTTTTAAAAAAATTATTTTTTTGCTTCAAATTATTATTATTATATTTTTATTTTTATATTTTTTAGATATGTTGATGTCAAAAATTAAAAAAAATTGATGCATTTTCAAATGAAAAACAATTTATAAAGTAATCATTACCACAATATCAAATAAGTTTATAATTGGGAGTAACAATAGGCATTAATAACTATACTAAAACAACAGGAAAAAAAATCTTTGTCCATCCTTGTCGTTTTATTTATTTATTATTTTTTTCAATTTCTATCTTAATTTTTTTATTTAATCCTTTTGTAATATAATTAATTGAGATAAAGTTTTACAATTACTATAGAAAGATAAAAGTAAAATACAGAGGATTGCAATATAAAATACAAAGAAAATATGTGGTCAATCTCAAAGTTTTTAAAATTTTTATTTTTGTTTGAAAGCTTATATTATTTATTTTTTAATTCTCATGTTTGAAAAATGAGAGAGAAACTCAACGAAAAACAAAGAAGAAAAAAAAGGTTATCAGTTGAGCATATTTCCACCATAAAAAAAAAGATATTTATGTCAATGAGTTTTTGTTCTTGGGAGAATTTTAATGGAGGTGTTTTTTTCCCCTCTAAACATGGTTAAAAAAATAGGTTTGATTTTTTTTTTTAGGTCATTAAGTGATTTTTTAAGGTTCATATAGTGTTTTTGGGTAAAAAAGCAAGCTAAAATTAAAATTTTAAGGGTGGAAAATATTGTCTTAATTTATTACATTTTTTTAGTTTTTTTCAATTAAAAAATAAGATACATGAAACATATTCATAATTTAATTGCTTTTCTATCATATTATAAATTTATTTGAAATCAAGCCGCAATATAAACTACATGTTTGTATCTTTAATTAAAAAAATCATGATATATTAAAATACATTGATAATATTAATACATTTTTTTATTATATTTGAAATTAACTTGGAATTCTCTTTGCCTTGAAGCACGAGTGATAAGACTAGTTAAATTCTATAAAAATGTAAACAACACTTAAAAGAGAATTTTAATAATCGTAAAGTATCATTTATGTTTTTTATAAAATAGAAAAAAAATTGTTTCTAAAAAAATTAAAAATAACAAATTATCAAGATCTTTTATAATCAAACAAAGAAATTTTTAAATACTAGTTTTTATTCAAGTTCATTGTAAACGACCTCTACATTATCAATGTTTTTTATTTTATTTTATTAATTATTAATTTTTTATCTTCTCTTGAATGATTTTAATTTATTTATAAAATCAAATACATAATTTTCCTACAAAAAAATAAAATATTAATAATGAGCAACAACCTTTTCATTAATGATAAAAATTTACAATTCACCATGAAAAACCTGTAACTCTTTGCAATATGAGATACTTGCAACTCCACTCATTACAAAGTACCTGCAACACTTTCTGCAAGGTGATATAACATGATCGAGTTCTATAAATACCTTGGATCATTGGATAAGCAAGTAAGCTAAGTTCATTCAAGAGCTTTACACTAGATCATTCAACAATTATCGTTCTCTATGTAATTGCTCCTCTAAAATTTACAGACTTAAGTATTATAGGGTCTTGTATTTTGATAATGCACTTGTTTTGAAGGAAAAAAAACAAGCCTAAAGACAAAGTCTATATTCAAGCCCACACATTTGAGTATAAGATACAACCATATAGAACACAATTCAACCCTGAAGTTTTCATGACCTAAGTAGTGACATTGTTTGTGGGAAATTGAACAAAAATTAGTTTATTCTTATTTCATTGACACGAGTAAAAGGTTGATGTCTTCTCCCAAGTGTAGGAGTGTCGAAGTAATAAATAACCCGGCAAGACTGGGATCGAACCACAGGGAGGTTAATTGTACAAATTATAAAAAACAATAATACAACAACTACAACAACAACAACAATAATAATAAAGAAAAAGAAGAAGAAAATGAGATCTTTCATAGTTGGTAATGCGGAGAAAATTGATCTCGAAAGACTATAAAAATAAGCAAAAATCAAGCTGCAATTTTTGAAAAAATTTCAAGGCCTAACTGTACCCTATTATGTCCAAAAATAGAAAAATACAAATTCAAATGTCAAATTAAATGATTATTGGACAAATTTGCATAAAAATTAAGTCCAATAACATAATTAAATTTTTAATAGGCCAATTTGATTTAATCATGGGCCAAATTAAAATTTAATTATGCTTAAGAATTAATTTAGGTCCAAATGAAGGATTTAATTAAGTGCAAGGACTTAATTATACTTTAAATGGGTCAAATTAATTTTATTTGGGGCTTAATTGGTGAAAAAATTAAGTTTGGGAGTCTAATTTGGGTTTAATTGAGAAGATTGGAATTTTAAAAAACCAAATTTAATTTTTACCAAGTTAATTAAGTGAAATCAGGGGTCAAATTGAAGAAATTGATACTTTAATAGTCAATTAGTGGTGAAATGGCATGAATCTGAGACCAAGGAATATAATGAAAAAGGCGCGTAAATTCAGGGCTGAAGTTGAAAAAAAAAAAAGCGGGTTACTGTTCATCGTCTTCCCCGAAAAGCTGCCCGAGTAGCAACATTCCAGACGCATTTGCGGCCTAGTTTGGCCACCCAATTCGACAACTCGTGCACCGACATGTTCACCTACAACCCCTCTAGCCTCGTGAATTGTTCGGTCGGGTTTATAAGATTCAAAAAGGCTCCGTTGGTCAGCCTAAAGTGGCCACCTTGGGCAGTCTGCAACCTGGGATTTGTCAAATTTGGCAGTTCGAGGTGCACACTTTAGGTCAACGGCCTGGATTCCTCGAGTCGAATCAAGGGATGAAAATTTTTCCCCATTGAAGACGAGATTACCCTCTTTCCATGCCTATAAATAGGAGCAAACTTCATGCTCAGAGGGAGGAGAAAATCGAACCTAAAGTTGGCAGAAAATCACCTTTTTCTGCTCGTTTTTCCTGCAACCAGCCCCTTGTTTTTTTTCTCTCTGTCGTGGCCTCCGGTCACCACCACTGACCTCATCGCTGTCATTCCCACGAAACACCACACCATCATCCCCGTCTCCAGAAGCCATAAAACCACCTCACCGAAGCTTGCAACACCTCTCTCTCTCTCTCCACTACAAGTTTTTCTTCTTTTTTTTTTCTTTCTTCCTCCTACCGGCCTTTACCATTGCAGCAACCAGCTCACGCCGCCTGCCTCACTGCCTCCAATCACGCCGTGCACCACCAGCCAAGCCGCTGACTCTCTCCACGCCAGGTAATTCTCTCCTCCCTACTCCACCTTTTTCCTTTTTTATTCCTCGTAGCCACTACATGCAGAATTCATTTCTGCATGCAGTGGCTAATTAATTAGCCATCTGTTTGGGCCGGGCCAGTTCTGGCCCAACCCAAGAGGCTGGGCTAAGCCCAGCCCAAACCCAAAAATCTTGTAGGCTAAGTCTGACCTAAACCCAAAAATCTTGGGCCAAAAATAGCCCAACCCATTTTGGCCCGATTTTCATGGTCTGAGCCTGACCTAACCCATATATTTTTAATATTTAAATATTATATTATATTATATTATATATATATAGATATAGATATATATAAACAAAAAAATTCAAAAATCATTTCAAAAACTTTGTGATTTTCTTAAATATTTTTCTACCAAGTTTGCTTAATATTGGGTTGTATACTTACATGCTAAGAT
>NW_011499885.1:1359551-1359728 GCF_000495115.2 Populus euphratica | reverse complement strand
GATCTTCCCAAAGGTTGTACATACCTCCACTAGAAGTATAAGGTTAAGTTTTACTCGAGGCCTTATAAGTACCTGTGGTGTCCCAATTTTGAGCATTTTCAGCTAACAAGTCTAAATACTCCATTGCTTTATCAGGGTCTTTATCTTCAAAAGTTCCATTGCACATCAATTCAACTA
>NW_011499885.1:1319324-1357912 GCF_000495115.2 Populus euphratica | reverse complement strand
AAATTAAATGTATCTTATATTATTAGATATATTATTATAAAACATGCTTTAATTAAGGAGTTATTGATACTTCAAGTGCAAAATGATGATATAAAACCATGATAAAAATGCACTTTTAAGTATTAATCATTCATACATCACTATAAATTGTTTTCATGGTTGATGGCTTAAAAACTTCAAGACAATGAAGAGAAACTAAGCTCTACACTATAAGGACACTTGATTTTCAAGATCTCCATCACCTTTCTCAATAAGTAAAGGTGCTCAAGGAATTTTTTCTAACTATACAACAATAACTCCATGCTTTTCCACTCTTTTAACAATAAACATAATAAATAACTCTAGTGAATTCATATAAATAACTCCAGTTCTTTAAAGGAATAAGGTAAAACAACATACAAGTAAACAAGCACAAGAATACCTTTTACCACCACACATGTTAAGGTATTGACTATCATTAAGAGAAAATAATTCATACGGTACCCACCTTTTAAGAAGAGTGGTATGAATATAAGGAATCCTAATATTTTTTTTTCTTTTACCATGACCATAGTAATGATAATGAGAAATGACATGTCTTAAAAAAAGATATAAACAGAGTAATCTCTAGGGATTATGTCCAATAATTTCTAAGGAAGGAAATGCAACTTGAACAAATAGAGAAAAATCTCTACAATGCATTACGTGAGATCATATAATCTCTAGAAATTTTATCTACAATTGCATAAGAAAATATTTTGAAGTTTCTATAAAATCAACAGGGTCTCTTATTAGTCTCCAATGTCTTCAATGAAAATCTTCAATGTCTTTAATGAAATATCCACGACAAGATATTTGTAACCTAATTCACCACGTCTCTAACAAAAATCTTCATA
This sequence comes from Populus euphratica, assembly GCF_000495115.2. NCBI lineage: Eukaryota > Viridiplantae > Streptophyta > Magnoliopsida > Malpighiales > Salicaceae > Populus > Populus euphratica. The sequence goes on along the minus strand of NW_011499885.1, from coordinate 1,357,037 downwards.
AATCTTCACATCTCCCAACATAATGCTTTGACACTATTTTCAATATCACAAAGCATTCTCTATTTTTTAAGTAATAATGTTCTTTACTTTAAGAAAAATAAGAAAATTGATCAAAATCTCATCTTTCGTGTAAGAAATTTCCCATTTCTCTTACAGACAAGTTAAGAAAAAGTTACAAGAAAGAAACATGACAAGAATAAAATAGGCACGTTACAAAAGTCATAACAAAGTAATATGACATGTATAATTTTCCTTTCCTCTTACCTCTACTAATTAAGTCTTTTAAATATAAATATTTAAAAGACTACAACATAAATGATGGTGTATTAAATATAATACCAAAAAAATCCTAGTTATTCTAGTTAGGCTCAAATGGCTTTATCACTTGACCAAGCCCAAATACGTTATTTGCCATGTTTTTTAGGTCTTGATCTAATACCAATCTCTATACATGTATCTCAATATATTTTATAATTTTAAAAAGTTAAAATAGTGTTGCGCACCACCTACTAGTGCACTCTAAGTTTTCTATGTCGAGTAGACATATATATTTTTTTACTTTAATGATTATTTCCTACCCGCATCCCACATTAAAGGGCATTGCCAATCAATACCACTTTCAATAATGGCATCTGAAGGGGCACTATCAATCACCAACCCTTTTGCTAATGGTATAACAAGGCACTTCAACCAATGGTGAGCACCAAACTCTCCAGCAATAGTATAACAACCAATAACTCATCATGAGATACCTATAACTCTTTCATACCAGTTCATTCAACAATCATACACTTCTTATGTTTTTCATTCTTTTTTCTTTCAAGCACTTGCTCCTTTTACATTTACTCACTTAAACATCAAGAGTCTTCTATTATGATAAAAGATTAGTTTAGCAGGAGAAAACCAAGTCTAAAGACAAAACCTACATCAAAACCCATGCACTTCAATCCAAAGCATAATCATAGAAAGCCTAATCCAATCTTGAGGTTTTCAATGTCTCAATGCAACTGGAATTTGTACTTTATGCCATTTTAATTAACTATAACTAAAACTTATCAATATTTCATTGTAAAATAAAATATTATTCATTGTGAATTGCATTATAGCACGGGTACTATAAACTATGAGTGATTTCATTATAAATGACACTATTAGTGTCAACATGTGGGGAGGCTATAGATTGTAGGACCCAAGCACTAGGCTAAAGGGGTGTTGGGCACACCCCTGAGCATACATAGTGCTTGGGCTGCCTACCTAGGGGCTGGGTACATCCAATGCACACGCGATGGTTGGGCTACTTGCCTCAGTGTTGGGCATACTGGGCGCTTAGGCTTCTATCTCAATGCTAGTCATATCCTACGCGCACGTGGCACTTGGAGTCTTGCTTACTAGTTAGACACTTCCCAACATATAAGGAGCGCTTGAGTTGCGCTATGTGAGTCATAATCGCGCCCCATTGGGAACAAGTGGCGCTTGGGTCATGGCTCTAGACTCAATGAGAATAGGTCGGGTGTTAAGACTTATGATCAATGGGTCTAGTGTAAGAACCGAATTCTATTGGATCCTTCATCAGGACTCAATGTTCATGTGTTTTAGAATTCTAAATATTATTATTTGTTTTAGAAATATTATTATTTTTATTATAATTAATATTATTAATAAAATAATTAATAAAATTGAAAGAAAATATTATTATTTATATTATAAATTTTTATGGAATTTTTTATAAAAATAAAAAGTGAGCCCACGACGTGGTATTATTAAAAATATTCAATAATTCTAAATATTAATATAAAAAATATTATAATTTGCCTTGTCAATATTATTATTTTTCTAGAATACAAAGTATTCATCTCAAAGATAATATTATTTTTATTATAATATTATTATCTTTATAATAATTTAAATTTCTAATATAAAAAATATTATTATTTGTGTTCTAAATATTCTTGACATTAAAAATAGTATTATTTGTGTTATGAATATTATTATTTTTACTATAATCAAAAGTATTAACATTAAAAATATTATTTTTCTTAGAATTCAAAGTATTCATTTGGAAGATATTATTATTTTTGTTATAATATTATTATTTTTATAATAATTTAGAGTTTTAATATAAAAAAATATTATTATTTGTGTTCTAAATATTCTTGGAATTAAAAATAGTATTATTTGTGTTATGAATATTATTATTTTTACTATAACCAAAAGTATTAACATTAAAAATATTATTTTTTGTGTTATAAATATGATTATTTTTATAATAATTAATATTATTAATAAAATAATTACTAAATTAGAAAAAATTTATTCTTAATATTGAAAAACAACCAAATATTTAATTTGAGAGATAAAATTAAAAATTACTGTTAGTATTATTATTATTATTATTAAAAAATTTTAAAAAATATTATTACTATAGAAAAAAAATTATGTTGGGACAAGTGACATCTGGGCTTCTTTTTAAGGCTAAGCACACCCCCTGCGCATACATATATGGCACCTTTTCTGTGCCTCGATGTTGGACACATCCCAATGCCCACATGATGCTTGGACAACTGTTTTAGTTATAAGCATATCCTTGTGTACATACAATGCTGGATTATTATCTCAGTGCTAAACATACTTTCTATACGCACATGACACTTGAACATCTATTGCAATGCAGGGTATATCATAGTATACATGTGATATTTAGACATGTTAATACCTAACTATCCTTGAATCTCACATATCACAGAATACAAAATAACTTGGATTATTAGCTTTACCAGGCCTAAAATAAACTTAAACCCTCACATGCAGGGCTCAAATATCCTTGGATCATCCTATTATATAAGAAGAATTTATTATGAAAATAAAAGGTGAACAACCCAAGTAGTCTTTCTCTGCAGCGATTAAGATGCATGCCTTCTGTACAGAGTCTTGAATTATTAGAAAAGAACTGTACAGAAGGCATTAAAAAAAGAAAGAAAAGAAAGAAAAAGAACAGATATCACTAGAAAGCAGAGCTTCCATTTAAGCGTTTCTCCTACATGCCCAAGGCATATGGACTCGATTAAAAAAAAAAGAATGGAACCCAAACAAAGAACATAGCAGAAAGAGTCAACGGAGACCGGACCCTGGCCACAAGGGCTCATGCATTTGATGGGTTTTTTATAAAAGGCCCAATCCAAGAAGGAGAAGCTCTTGTGATCTAAGCATTGAGCGTGAACTCTTTGACGGTAAATGGTCGGCTTCACGCAGATTGACCACGTGGCCTGCCCCTCACGTCAAAAAGTTGAAGCAAAATTTCGGACACCATGACATCATACAGGTTGATAACGGAGAATAACTTCCCTTTTCCTCCGACTCTCGATGACATCCACTCCACCTCATCGCAGCGATCGTTTCTAATTACATATCTATTTTAAAAACTAATAATTTTACATTTTATATGTTGAATAATTAAAAATGTTGTGTGAGGGGTTTGGTAGAATATTAAAAATTCAAGAAATTTTAAAATAATAATTAAAAAATTATTATATTTTATTGATATAAAAAGTATATAATTATATTAAAAATAATATAAATAATGTAATATAATCTTAAGTTATTAGATTAAAACTATTTTTTTAATATAGTATCATAATTTTTATGAGTAAATAGTTTTAAATTCAAATTTTATTATTTTTATTTATTTAATGAAAATTAAATATAAAATAATTAAATATATATAATTTTTAAGATTAAAAAACTTTTAATTAAAAAAATCTCATCTAATAGATGATTCTTTAACAAACTGAGATTGCATGCAGATATATAAATATTGTTCACAGTTCTAATCATAAAAAATATTTCTGATAAATATATTTCTATAAATGTAGATAAAGAATTAATCTTGGCATGCCATAGACAACAGAAGTAGAATCACAGAAATGATACTAGCAAGTTGTATCCTGCAATTGAGATTGTCCGCGAAGGTCCGCAAGAGAATACCTTCTTTATACGAATTGTCCATTCTACCCCTACTTTCCATCAGAAAGTTCCCAAGAACAGGCCTGCAGGCTTCCCGTGGAATGACCACCTTACCCCCGATCAACCTTCCCCGAAACTCGTAGGTGCTAGGCAGCAGTTCCCCGGGGGAAAAGAACGTGGTCTTGACCTTCCTTCCTCCATGACCTGTCCCGTAGCTGTCTCCCATGGCCTCTCCTTCTTCGAAATCCCAATTCCCTATATATATATATGAACCAAAGCCATGAACCTAAACATCCATCTCTCAAATACCCACAAACAAAGTTTCTATTTTCCTCTGTTTATAGTTTACACCTTTCTTTATATAGAAAGATGGCTTCCTCTTCAAATTTTGAAGATTTCTTGCCTCTTATGGCCAACAAGCTAGGTGGTGACGGTCTTATAGGAGAACTATGCAACGGTTTCAATCTTTTGGTGGATAGTGAAAAGGGTGTCATCACTTTTGATAGTCTTAAAAAGAACTCAGCTTTATTGGGTTTGCAAGATTTGAGTGATGATGATTTAAGGTGTATGTTAAGAGAAGGTGATTTTGATGGTGATGGAGCACTTAATCAGATGGAGTTTTGTGTTTTGATGTTCAGATTGAGTCCTGAGTTGATGGAAGAGTCTCAGTTTTTGTTAGAGGAAGCACTTTTACAGGAATTCAAACATTATTGCTAATTTTTTTACATTTGTTTTTACTACAATCGTTCCGATTTTATGGGGATATATCTTATCTTTCTCTATATTGGTTGTAATGACTTGTATTATTGGATCATCGAATATAGTGAACAAAAGATTAGAAATTGAAAGTTGCCATTTTCACTCCAGTGTTATCTTTTTATCTTTTGTCTTTGTTATTATGCTTCATAATGACATGATCTCGTGCTTAATTTAGTGATTTTGATTGAAATTAAGGTATTTCGGCGTTCCAGCGATTACTGTTTATTTAGTATTTTCTTATGTTGTTTTCCTTGAAAAAGCAGAAGCAGAGGATGTACTTTGTTCTTCCTATCCAGTGTTGTGGCCCATACAACCTACTTAGTACAGAATTGATAGGGTCATTAGAGAACTCAAGAGGCACGGCTGCAGATTACAGACTCTATTCTAGATCCTCAAATTACATACTAGTGCTTCCTAGAATGTTGGGCAACTAAGTTTCTGTGGAAAAACCGTGCACGTTAATGGAAATAAAACAATTTCTTTCTTTTTGGATTGGGAATTCATACACGAGCATCCGATCCCAGTCTAGACATTTGAAGAGTTACTAATGCTGTAGTCCCTTGTAGATTTAGATTGATCAGTCACTGGATTGAATCTGCATGCTTGGACGCTTTAAATAATCAAGCATGTGTTTTTTTGTTCTGTGAGAAGCAAAAGGTTGCTAGCAAAATTAGAAGACTTAAAGTTTAGATAACAGAAAGAATTGTAAATTCTGGGGCACTGAATCACAATCCTAAAGTGTTTAGGGGGTCAAGGTTGTTGCCTACTGGTACTGAGCAACAGACGAACCAGTTCTGGATAAAGCACGACTAATGAGGCATATAGTTTTCTTTGTGGTGGTTCTTTGGTTGTCAATCAATGACATTTCATATGATAATACATTTTAGCCAAATTCTGCTCCAATATGGATACATTAACTTCACCGGTCTTGGCTGGAATGGTGAACAGAAAAGCAGAAGGCAGTATTGTGGGCGCTGCCGATGCTAGATTGCACTTGTTTTATCAGAATACTACTGCTTCAACTGTCAACTAATGATAGTCTACCGTGCTTCTAACAACGTCAAACTAACTTCACTTTTTGAGTAAGCTCAATCTGGTTTGATGAACTTTCCTGCTCAAGTGGATTCTTTCCCATGAAACATAAGGTTATTAAGGCTGAGGCAATGGATTTTCATAGTTGACATTTCAGCCTATCTTCTGCTCTTTGTTGCACCCATAATAAAGCCACATGAATGCATCTCAAAACCTCAGATGTATCCCTAGATGAGCTAAACTTTCACCAATCAGTTCCAATGGTACCCCTTTTATCCAAAGTATCCATGCCTAAGAAAACGAGGCAATATGTCACGTCGCAACAGAAAAAATGTTGTTAGAAACTCCAGATAAACAAATATGTATTTTGTTGAGTAAACAAAAGAAAGCATCCTCGATGTAATCTCTGTCTGGAGCCTTGATGGGGATAAAAGAAGCCCTCGAGCATTTCCGCCTATAATGTCAACACACTTACTCCAATCCAGCGACTTTCTTTTTGTGTGGTCTGATCAATTATCATCCATGTTAGTCTCTGACTAACAACTAGACATGATAAAACTAAAATGTTGTTGATTCGGACAGGTTCGTACAAAAAATAAAAGAGTTTACACTTTTGTTGGCCATATATTCATATATGAACATATTATTATCTTCATAAATGAAGTGGCCACGAGGCCTTACGAGATTGTGGAGCTGAAGCTCAGCAATTAATATAATTTCATTTCTTAACTCGTCCAACCCTTGAACAAAACTCTTCGAAAGCCTTTTCACTGCTATTTCTTGTCCTCCAATCAAAATATGCCGTATGTCAAGATGATATGCACCGGTTGGTGATTCTTTTGCTACGTACGAACAGGTCCAAAACCACCTTCTCCTAACGTGATACTGCATGAGTTATAGAACTCAAATCAAATATTCGCAACTCCATGTCCCCTTTTCTTACTTCTTCAAAAATATTATTCTTCATAAGATTCCTCCTCCGCATCCAAGAGATCATTCCTGCAATTAGCCTGCCCGTGCCCAACAAAGCCGTGCTCGCAATTATTCCTGCTTTCTTCTTCTCACTCAAGTTCCCTTTTTTCAAGTTCCCTTTCTTCGTAAGATTGCAGAGAAGAATAATTAGAAGCAACAGAAAGTCTCCCTAGTTCAAGATTTCCTTCGTAGCTACAGGTCGAATTAAATCTGGGAATTTTTTATTTAGAGTTGAGGGAAACGGAAGATGAAAAAAATGAAGCGGAAGTTTATCATAATTATGTTTTGAAGAGGGAAAATTAGCACAAGCACTGCAAGAGCATTTCTTCAAACATAATCTCTCACGTTCCCTATGACCAATGCTCTTCTCAAACCAGGAAGAAGATGTAGCTGACAGCTTACTGGCAGTATACTTGTGAAAGCCATCTTTATCACAGCATTCCAGTGGAGTCCTTTGAATACATCTATGTGACCAATCTGAAAAATTCAAATCTCCCACGACTTGGGCGTGAATCTATCCAAGCATATACATACAGGAGTTCTACTTATCTAGCAGCGTGTTAGTGATGCAGTATAACAGAAATCCTAAAACTGGGTTTTCTGAAGCTGTAAGATAACAATCTTAAATTGTAGAGAGGAAACTCTAATATATTCTGAAAACGTAATAATTCATTAGAATGACTTGAAAATAATACACCAATTGTTTTTGTAGTACCAACAACCAACCTAGCCAATATAGAAAAACAAACAAAAAACCAACTAGGAAATAAAATCCAGATATAACGCTGAAACATAATAAAAAGTTCAAAACCAGCATTTTCCAAGCCTAAATTGAGGGGTTTTTGACCTCAGCTGGTGCAAGCTGACTTACCTCACATGGAACAGGGCCTATAGAACTTTTTCCTAAGATTTCAGTATCATCCAATAGTTAGATTTAATGTTACGACTGTTTTTGTCATACTGGACTTCTTCAACGTCAGTTAGGACTACAATCACCCAATCTTGAGCTCGTTCATTCCATATGTGCCTCTGAAAAAGGCCCAATGGATTTAGTGTAAGCCTTGAAGAAACTGAACGTCCATCCTGTACTCGAAATAAACCTCTTTGCTGTTGAACACAAATTCATTTGTGGAAATTAGATTAGGTTTCAGTCTAGGATTTGATGTAAATTTTATGCCATCCCAAGACCCCGTTCTAAACTCTGTTTTATTCCCTCTTCAAAAGTAGCTGTGGATACCCGTGAGGAATCTATACCAAACGAAAACAGCTCTTCCAAGATGACAGATACCTTTCAATCTGTGTTAAGAAGTTGATTCCCACTGTCATTCCAGGTAGTACGGTATCACAAGGATGATCAAAACTTTGCCACGGAAAGTTTGCAGAGTTATCATCATTTCCTTCTCTTACAGCAAAATTTTACTACTCCGAGAACTGTGCAACTGGATTCTGCCTATTTCTTGATGCATTTGAATTTGATGACCAAACGATATGGTTTTTGGTATTGAGAGGATGAGAATCCCTTAGAGTGGTGATATTAAGAGCTCCCAAGTTATTAGAAAGTGATTTTTCTCTGTTGGCTACACATAAAAGTGCATGTGGAGACTTCTTGAGCCAAAATCATAGTAATTTCTAACATGGAATTAGCGCTAGTTCAATATAGTGAATAGATAAAGTAACATCTAAAAATAAAAGGGCAAAATGATAGCCCCACAAGAAAATTAAGATCTTGTATTAAGAGAATAATATAAAAAAGCGGCTCAATGCAAGCTGACAACTTCTTGTATAAAAAATGGTGTAATACAATAAGAATTTGAAAAGAAGAGAGAGCTTTCTTTATAGAAAGAAAGAAAGAGATATGGCTAAAGAGCCAAAATGAAGAATGCGGCAACAACCACAAGAAAAAAAAATGGTTAAAAAGTGTCATTTTTAAGCAAATATCATAGCTAAAAAAACGAAAAAGAAAATTGAGGGAAGACAATGAGAGCAAGTCATGGCAAGATGATTTTGTAACATAATTTTAACTTTCAATAGTTTTGAGATTTTCAAAATTAAGAGGGAGTGTTAGAATTAATTGTCAAGTCGTAATTTAAATTATCGTTATGTTCTTTAACATATATATATATATATATATATATATATATATATATATATATATGTTTGCAAGACTCTTAAATTATCCTGTTAATATAAATATACGTGTTCGAATATTGTATACAAGTCCAAGTATAACGGGACTTATTTTTTAGGAGATTAATATTATATGAATGAGAATAGTCAATAGATGGGTTCGCAAATTTTCCTTCCCATATTATAGAGTACCATCAACTATTGGTGTGACAAAAAATCTTTAAGATAAGATAAGCAACCAAGTGAGCATTGATTTAAAACCCAACTTTGACTTAGTGGGTTGGCTTATAACCTGGGTGAATCGGGATTAGATCAAATTAGTTTTCAACAAAATAAGGAAAAAATTAACCTAGAATAATCTTGTGAAAAACCTGGGTATACTCATGACCAATTAATATGAGAAAAATTCAGTCAAAACTTGTTAATTTTTTTTATTTTTTTAAATAATTTTATCTTTTTTTTTATAAAATAAAAAAAATTATATTGACTTGGTTTCACTCAAGTCAAACCATCTACTTATAACTCGATACTTGGCTCGAGTCAAATCTTAAGTTGGTTTTAAAAACTATAGAGGTTAATACTTAAAATCAATAAAAATAGTAGCAACCAATTTAATGAAATGTAATTCTACAAAAGGAAAAAAAAATAGAATTTTGGTCTTGATTTTAGATAAATTGAAATGTAATTCTACAAAAGGAAAAAAAAAATAATAGAATTTTGGCCTTGATTTTAGATAAATCTAATCATGTTATCAAAAATTATGACAAGATAACACAAACTAAAACAACATAAAAAAAACAACAAACATAAATAAAATACAATTTTATCAAATAAGGTCTCCATATAAGAATTCTAATTTAAGATTGTATTAATAAAATTATTTTACAAATTGCTAAACTAAGAAAAAATAAAATTACAAAGTACAATAATTGATTTCCTAAACTAAAACATAAAAAAAATATCATAAGGAAACCATTTTCCTAAATTAAATATGAATAAAAAAAAAAGTTGTTACCTATACTCTAATTATAAAACAAGTTTTCAAAGTTAATAATAAATTCATGATCACTTTCCATATAATCTCTCACGATTCTCATTTATATCAACCAATAAGTTAACTCTATATCTTTTATTAGAAATGGCTATTCAACAATACATAACAATTAATTAATAAAAATTATTAATTTTTTATACAAACTAACATAATTTTGATAACAACTAACATGGCTTTGATAACAACTAACACATACAAAAACACCATAATAAAGATAACAAGTATAAGCAATACATAAGATCAAAATCATCACATAAAAATTATAATTTAAAATTTTGTTATTAAATATTTTATCTTCAAATATTCCATAAAAATACAAGCTAAATAACTATATTTATACTATTTATTGATCTAATTTGAAGAGAAATAAATCCAAATAAATAATTGTAGAGTTATTTTAGTAATTTCTAAACTAAATATAAAAAATAAAATTACCAAACATGACATTTGATTTCTTAAACTAAATAGAAAAAAATACAAATGATCTTAAAAAAAATATTTTCCTAAATTACGAAGGAATAAAAAAACAAAAAAAAAACAAATAGTTTCCCATAAAAATCCTCCTTGAGGGTATGCAATATTAGCCTTGATTTTAGACAAGCCTTTGCTGAAGGAGTAGAGTTTCTCGAATGGAGAATCGATAGCAATTTATGCTACAATAGTAGTGATGTTATCTGATCCAAAAAAGGTATATTGACTGATAACTTGATTCAGTTAATCTAACCTATGATGTTTTCACAAGAAATAAATAATTATATTGATTCTAACCTATGATGTTTTCACAAGAAATAATTATATTGATTTCTGAATCTCTACAATTTATTCTTGGATATTCTAATTTATTTGTTCTCTGTTTCAGTTTTTTACTGCTGATGTCTGACATATATAATCAATTAAGGAAAACTGTATCGAATCAGCCAAGGTGCCCTACAGAACAGGTGTTGAGTATTATTACCAGCGCATTGGCTCTATATTAATTTGAAGGTCTATAACATCATATTCAAGAAATTAATGTAACAGATTTTAATGCAGTGATCAGTAAGTTTACGGTCTCTTGCAACAGCATATCAGGAACCTGTATATGTTCACTTTACCATTTTTCTTGGTATATTGTCATCTAGGCAGGAGTTATTGGCTTTTGTTTTTAATTATGAACAGGAAGGAAAGCTCAGGAGGTCCTTGGAAATTTATGGGCCTCATGCCTTTATTTGACCCATCAAACGTAATGGAGTAGAGTTAATTCATAGATTTGTTTTGCAGGATTAATACAGGCCCAAAATTCATAAGCGTAAAATCCATTTTTGTGTGAAGTTTATCCACAACTTCATCACTTAGGATAAGGAAGTTATCCAATGCAATGTTGCTTGTGTGGTCGTATATTATTCAATATCACTTCATTTTCAATGTCATTCTGTCATTCTGCAGTTGTTATATGGCACAAGAATATGCTGCTGATGGACTATTCTCATTGAAATCTGATGTCTTTAGCTTTGGTCTCATATTGATTGAGATAACAACTGGAAAGAAAAGTAGAGGGTTTTGCCATCCAGACCATACTCTAGGCCTTATAGGACATGTAAGAATAAAGGTTTAAATCTCCGTATCACATGAAATCAATTCATTACTGATGATAAGGTCTTCAAATGATATCGGCATGCAGATTGTGGAAAGGAAAACCATTAGAACTGGTTGAGGGGCTGGCAGAAGATACTTGGAATCTATCAGAAGTCATGACATGCATCCACAGTAGCGTCTTATGCGCGCAACAGCATCCGGATGAGAGGCAGAGCATGGCCTCTGTGGTTTTGATGCTAGGTTGAGAAAGTGCACTGCCTAAGCCCAAAGACCCAGGCTTCTTTAATGATAGAGGTCCAGTCGAAGCAAGTTCTTCTTCCAGCAAGGTTGAATCATCTTCAACCAATAAAATCTCAACCTCAATCTTGGAACCTCGGTAGTTAATTCCATTATGACAGTGATTTTGTAATTTTTCCTGCTACAATTTTATTTAAGCAATGTTTAAATCACTGTATATTGGATTGTCAGCTGCAGTCCTCTGCTGTTGTGTTTTTGACACTAGCACTGGTTGTCAGATAAACAAAATGTCTAGTGATATATACAATATCAATAGTATATACGTCTCGAAATGAAATGCTATTACTTCCCGTATCTATATTTATTCCATAAGTCACCGAACTTCCCTCAGATCCTATCCTCCTAAATTCTGATTGCTCGAAAGCATAACTCCTCAAGCTGTACCTTCTAATCTCTATAAAGGGACATATAATCTAACATATTTCAATCCAGTTTATTGCGTAAGGCTTTAGCAGACAAATTTTTTGTGCAGAAACTTGCTTGCGTGTTGGTATGTTCGATTGTGAATTTTCTATTTCTGTTTGACACAAACCAGTAACCAACACTCTGCATTTCTGCTAAATAAGATTGAAGATGTCGCAGTTGTAACTCCTGTTATGGTCTCAGCTCAAGACGCTATCCATACAAAAAAAAAAAAGGCACCATGAGTGTCTCAGCTCAAGACGCTATCCATACAAAAATAAAAAATAAAAAGGCACCATAAGCACATAAAAAGCATCTTCTGAGGCCATGAAGCTGTTTCAGCACCTCTCCTGCAGTGTTACCATATCTTTGAGCTGACAGAAAATTAAAAACATACCCTTTCGTCAATCTACAACTAAATTTCACTCTATGGGGACAATTAGTTCTTCAAAATTGTGCAGAAAACTTACACACAAATACTTACAAGGAAGAGAGTTCAAATTTCAGATCAAACTTTTGCTTGCATTCTTATCTGGATTCATGGCATGCGTCACTCCTGGCATCACAAAACACAACAAAATAATTAACTTAACGAACACTAAACTCTGAGTTGAACTAATTCTCGTAAACTAAGTTGAGTAACTAGCTTCTAGTGCGAATCAATATAAATAATAACTATAAAGAGACTGGTACTTTTGTGCATTGGTTGCATATACCTTTTAACGACAACAACTACTTTCTTTCTTTTTTTTTGTCATGTATGCGCATGTATTATTCCACCATTTTATAGTATTTTATTTTAATTTGTATTTTTTAAAAACTTTATAAATAAATAGAATTTAATCTATTAAATTAAATTGCTTAAACCATAAAAAATAATAATTTTAAAGACATAAAATTTGATTATCTTTCAGTATAACAGTTTGTTGGTGCTTTATATGTGTGTGGTAAGAGCTCTTAAAAACAATAATTGCTAAAAATAGTTACACTGATTTTATTTATTGATAGTATAATTAATGTCACAGCTGATAATTTTTCGATGACGAAGATATGGTTTGTTCAAATATTTTTTTTCTTGGATAATTATAAAAATATTTCTATAATTTAATTTGAATTTCACTTTCTTTTTTTGTATTTGTATAGATTATATGTTACGTCTTGAATTAAATAAAAAATACAAAAAATATATATTATTGAGGATATAAACAAAGAGCAATTTATGAAAGTATTAAGAGAAAATGAAATTCCAATTAAATTATAGAATTTGTTTTTATAATTATCTTTTTTAAAATGAAAATTAAGAAAAAAATTAATACTAGCCGTAAAAAGTTCTATCTAATAAGTTTGCTTGCATAACTAGGAAAGAGCACAATCATCCTAATGAGTCCTCGTAATGAGATTATCTTTCTGGAGTCCACTTTTCTATCATTATTTGCAATTTTGTCATCAAAAGAACAAAACTGAGCTTAAGATCCAAAATTCAAATTCATAACTACATATATAATAAGGAAAAATTAGTGACAACTATAAAATAATAAAGTAATAATAAAAACCAATGTAAAAGATAATAAATAAACATGATTTTAAAAATAAAAATGAAAATAGAAATCATGAAAAGATATGAGATCTAGAAGTTATTTTAAGTTGTTACATTGCTAAAAAAATTGTTTGTATATAAAATATTTTTTTAAAATTATAAATCTAATATAAATATTTTTTATACTATAAAAAAATTAACAAATAGTAACAGAAATGCCAATAAAAATAGCAATAGAAAATTTTAATTGATAATATTTTAAATGTAAATAGCAACATAATATATTCCGTTAATAATTTTTTATGGAATAAAAAAATAATAAATAATAAAAATTTCTTTTACAATCCATTAGAAATTTGACACGACAATATTTTTTAATGAAATTGCTGACAGATATTTCATCAATAAATTTAAATAAATTAAAATTCAACATTTATCTCTTCTCCTTTTTTTTCTTTCTTGTTTTCTAGAAAAAAAACAAAAACAACCCCTCTCTTTGTTTTCTCACAAATCCAACCCTCCCAAACTGCCAAAATCTACATACATTTATCACTATCAACATTACTAATCTCTTGACTTAATTTCTTGTGAGACTTGCTACACTAAACAAGTAAGTATGTTAATTTTTTTAATAAATCATTTGTGTTAGGTTAATTGATTGAAACATTTTCATATAGTATTTATAATTTATTTATATATTTAAGCGTTCTACAACTACTTTCTAAATAATTTTTCTATATTAATATATGATTTATATATGAGAGTTTGTTTAAAATTTAAGAGAAATTAATTTTATTTATTATTCGATGAAATTGAATTTGATTTTGTAATTTATATGTGTTATAATTGAATAAATAATGTGTTATTTAATTGATATCAATTACTCATTTTTAATTTTATTGTCAAATTAAAAATTCAAGAAAAATGATTTCTTTATTTGGAGTTGATATATATATATATATAAAAGGAATCCAAGCTATTATAGAATGAAGAGCATAGATACCTAATTAAGCTTTAAACTGGAAAATCTATAAAGTAGAAAACAACATGTGTAACCAAGAAGAATATACTCCACAAAAATTACATATCATGATTGATAGGAATCTAATTTGAGAGTACTTTTCATTTCCATTACGAAAGTGATTCATCCGTCCCGTATGGGCTGTGGCCAGCTCTAAGTTGAGATTGATACTGGAAAGGAAAATTTAACACCTTCATTGACGCTAGGGAAGTCAGTCCTCGAGAAAGACTGCTCTTCCATTGTTCTAACTTCTATGCCCTTCTAAAACGGCATCCATTGCTGTCACTCGATGGTTTCAGCCAAGAAAGAAAGGGGCGGCCATTTCTACACGTACCTTTCAGCTGTCGCTTTTAAGTGAGAGTGTTGCAGAACCATTGCCTACGTTTTGGAGAATTTCTATAGGTACTTCGTGATGCGAGTGCCATGCCAAAACAATCAGAACACCGTCTGCGATGATGGCGTTTGATGTGCCTTGTTGTCCGCGTCATGGTGGCCAGATGCGTGCAGAAGAAAAATCAAAGATTAAATTCTAGCAACGCGTTTTTTTCCCTCCCTCTCATCTTTCCTCCCTCCTAGAAAACATGTTGTTCATTGCAACAAATCAAAGAAGTTTGGTTTTTTTTTTGTTGCTGATTCAAATAAAATTCTTGTTATTTTGATTACAATTTATTTGATCTTGAGTTATTTATTTAGTTTTTTTTTTTTTATTTATTTGATCTTGAGTTATTTATTTAGTTATTTTTTTTATTTTATTAGTGTGATACATGTCATAAGTTTTGAAAATTGAATTAAATTAATTATGGTTATTTTTCTTATTTTTAATTTCATTTATCATTATTACATTTATTAGAAATTAATATTTTTTATTTTTTTAACTTTATATTTTTATATAGTTATTCTAATACTATGTTTCGAGTAAAGAATTCAGCGTGATCTTGAATTTAGCAGACTAGTTAGGTTTGAGGGTGAGGGGTTGTTAATCCCTGCTATTTTCTGATCTTTTTTTTTTTTTCTGATATGAACCCTTGAAATATAGGGTGATTCAATTGACATCACTTTCTTTATTTTCATCCATTTTTCTTTTAAAAAACAAGTTAATTGCACAGGTTTTCTTATAAAACATTCACAGTGGAGCTTGTTATGTTAACTTTAAATCATTATTATAATGGCAGTAACTTCGAACTCATCAAATAATAAGATAATTATGATTGAAATAAATATGAATATTTATTACATTGCACTCATTTAAAAATGATTTATTTTGTTTCAAAAATAATATTTGATTACTATTTAAGGACAAGAAAATTTAGACAATAAAAACAAATTAGACAAGACAATAAGTAAAACAGAGATAAAATTATATTTAATATTAGTATACAAGATACAGTGATTATTTCTATATCTTATTTATTTATAATGGACATGACATAATAAAATATATAAAAATATATTTTATTTTTAATATATATTACTATAAAACTTATATATTTTAAAAAATAATTAGAGATAATATGTTGACCTTTATGTCCTATAACCTAGGTTTTTTCTTGAATCAATCTCCAAGTCCTATAACCTAGGTTTTTTCTTGAATCAACCTCCAAGTTAAATTTTAAAACTATGATAATAATAATTTTTATTTTTATATTGGCCTTCCTAGCTTGTGATATGAGTTTCGCTTGTATTTGATTTTAAAATTAGGTTTTAAAATTATTATACTAATAATTTTAATTTTTATATTGACTCGAGTCAATAATAAATCCAACTTATGACTCGGGACTTGCAAATGATCGACCCATGAATCAAGTCTTAAAATTATGATTATAACTATTTCTATTCTTACATTAACTCAGATCAATCTAACTTGTGACCTAGTTCATGTCCTCAATCAATCTTTGAGTTGAGTTTTAAAACTATTAATAATTATTTTTATCCTTGCATGTCTTAAGTATTAAAGAACCAATTCAACCCAAAAACTTAAGAATTATATATTATTATTTAATACACAAAGGGTTTGAAACTTGCACAAACTCATTTTATCTTGTGTTTAATTTTTATCAAATAAATAGGAATGATGAGATTCAAAATCATGACCACTTAGTTATTAAGGCTTTGATACCTTGTTAAAAACCATTTCAATCTAATTGCTTAAACTATTAAGTGAAGTTACAAGATATAATTTATATTATTCTTTAATATTAGATCCATAATTTTAAAATTAAGAATTTTTTATAAGAATATGTTAAAAAAATAATAATAAATATTATTTATGGGGATAAATCTCCTCTATACTTTCCTGGTACAATAATTAAACTCTATCTAAAATACCAACAAACCCTTTTTTAAAAAAAACAATTATACTTAATTTTGAATATCTATCATAATTATTGAAATGTTATATGTAAACTAAAACTAAAATTTTATTGTGATATCATCAATATAATTTTTAAAAAATAGGTAAAAATAATGTTTGTATGACAAGTAAATCACTTCGAGTTTTTTTTGTCTTTTCATTTTTTTTATAAGAGCAATTTGATGAACAACTCCTGTTCCAGTTTCAAATGATAATCACCTCAGTCAATTCAATCACACGTACACCATTAATTATTCGGACTTCTGCTGTCATTTCAACTTATATGCTTCATTATTAACCGCAATATATTTTTTTCTTCAAAAAAGCAATTTTTTCAAGAAAATAAAATAAAATGGAAAGCCGGATAAGTTGAAAAAGTTTCTGTAAAATGTTTTCACTCTTGCATTCCTTTTCTTCTCTTTTAATTATTATAATTTTGTTTCACAAAATTAATGTTCAGAGAATTATAAAATAGTATTTAAAATTATAAACACTCAAAATATTACGAGATGTTATGATCATTGTTTCCACCTTAATTTTTTTTTCATTTGCATCATTTTTTTATTTAATCTTTTTAATTTTTATTCAATAATTATATTTTGGTTTTGAGAAATTGATGCTTAGTAAACTATATAATAATATTTGGAATCATGAATATACCAGACAGTATGAAATCAATAAAATATTAAAAACAAAAAAACAATAAAAATGCAAGATAAGAGAAAGACACAATTTATTATATGTTGATAATTACCCATAATATTTTTTTTTTCTTGATTTTATTTTTGTTACTTAACTTTTTATATTTTAAATTTAATCCTCTTATACTAAGTTGATCTGAGATTGTGTTTAATGTTTTGTTTTGACTAGTTTTACATGAGACTCTCATAATATTAAAAATAAATTATTTTTTTGTGATTTAAAAAAGAAAATGGTCCGAACAATCAAAACACCCTATCTAATTAAAAGGTTGAAATCAGGAAAAAAAAAGTAATCTAGGAAATGTAAATTAAAATGGGCTATAATTTAGAGCGTATTAATTTTATAAGTAATTAGGCTATAGAAATAATTCTTTTGCGAGGATATTTTAGAGGTCAGAGATCCTGAGAAAATCAACGAAGATGGCGGATGAGAAGAGACGACACAAGAAATGACAAGGTAATTTGTTTGCGATTTATCAACACTCAACAGTGGACCTACTTGGGATGCATGAATTTTCCACACGAAAGTTACGTTTCCCATGTCTATAAACAATGTAATCATGCAGCAAACTTCCAGTATTTATCCATACAATTAGCAACTAAGTATGAAACAGCTTAAACACTTGGCATCAATGGATATGATCCTTGCATTCGTATTTATCATTACAAAACTACTATTATTCCCGTTTAAGTTCTCCACTGCCCTTGACAGCATTAGTCCATCAGAATTTATGATTGATGGCAAGACATTGGTCTCCGAAAAGGGAACTTTTGAACTGGGTTTTTTTAGTCCGGGCATTTCCAAGAAAAGTTACTTGGGAATATGGTACAAAAATATCCCAGTTAGAACCATTGTTTGGGTTGCAAACCGGCGCAATCCTATTAATGATTCCTCTGGCTTGTTGAAGGTAGATAACAGTAGCAACATTGTACTTCTTAGCAACAACACTAATACTGTTGTTTGGTCTTCAAACTCAACGAAAAAAGCAAGCAGTCCGATTTGGCAACTTCTGGATTCCGGGAATCTAGTCTTGAGGGACAAAAATGATGGAAGGAGTGGACTCTTATGGCAAAGTTTCGATTATCCATGTGATACAATGTTACCAGGAATGAAGATTGGATGGGATTTAAGGGCAGGATTTGATTGGCGTCTATCATCTTGGAAGAGCTCAGATGATCCATCTCCTGGAGACTTTACAATGGGGATCGAACGAGAGAGTAACCCCGAGGTAGTAGCCTGGAAGGGCTCAAAGAAGCACTACAGGAGCGGTCCGTGGAATGGCGTTGGATTTAGTGGTTCTACAGAGGTAAAGCCTAACCCAGTTTTTGATTTCACTTTTGTCTCAAATAACATTGAGGTGTACTATATATTCAACCTCAAGAGTGAGTCTACAGTGATCACAAGGTTAGTTTTGGACCATACTACCTACAATCGTCAGTGCTATACATGGAATGAAGAAACTCAAACTTGGGTGCTCCAAGTTTCTGTGCCAAGAGACCACTGTGACAATTATGGCCTTTGTGGCGCAAATGCAAATTGCATTTTCAATGCCATACCGGTTTGTCAATGTTTGGAAAAATTCAAGCCCAAGTCACCAGAGGAATGGAACAAAATGGACTGGTCTCAAGGGTGCGTGCGAAATAAGGAATTAGACTGTCAGAAAGGAGATGGATTCATCAAATTTGATGGACTCAAATTGCCAGATGCTACACATTCTTGGGTCAATAAAGATATGAATCTCAGGGAATGCAAGGCTAAATGCCTAGGAAATTGTTCCTGTATGGCCTATTCAAATTTAGATATTAGAGGAGGAGGGAGCGGCTGCGCTAATTGGTTTGGTGATCTGATGGATATTAGACTGGTTCCCGATGGAGGCCAGGAACTCTACATTCGGATGCATGCTTCCGAAATAGGTATGTTGTTGCCATTGTTTTTGTTAATCCATAAGCATGTGAAAAAGCCAATGAAAGTAACCTTAGTTTCCTTGATCACAACTTCATTGATTCAGTTTTAGCTGACATCCAAGTCTTCTTAATTTGCATCGTCAGGAGACCGTGACGCTAAAGCTAACATGAAGATTGCTGCAATAGCTACAGCTGCCGTTGCCTTAATCATGGGGATACTAACGATCAGCTATCATGTCTTGAAAGAAAAGGCAAAGTCTGCAGGTAAAGTTTCCTAGACTGATCCCTCTACTAAATAAATGACCGTCATGTTTGTTATATATTTCAACTGGAGTTATAAGCTTGTACAAACAAACAGCAGAAAAAATATGTAATTACATAGAGGACACATTCTTCTGTAAATTGTAAAAGAAATATACAAAGAGAACGTCAAATCCTAGATCTTCAATCAATTAAATTTCTGTAACTAGCGAAGTAGAAACATTACTGTTCTGTGTTTTAGTTCATTTTGGTATTGACTCGCAGATGATATTAGGGAATTTGGATTGATTTAATGTTTTAATCATTTTCAGCACTTCTAAAAGTTCTCTTCAATAAATGAACCTAATGTTTTAAAATTTTGTATCCTTCTTTTCTAATCTTTTAATATTTTACATGGTGCCAAGAAAATACTTCATCTGAGAGAACAGAAAACGACTGGAAAAATGATACGAACAATGGTGGGCAAAAGGAAGACATGGAGCTACCACTGTTTGCGTTCTCAGCCATAGCTGATGCCACCAACAACTTTTCAGTTAACAATAAGCTAGGAGAAGGTGGATTCGGACCTGTCTACAGGGTAAACTTCCAAAAAAGTTGAGTTTCTATAAGAGCAATAAGCATATTGTTTTATGCAGAGCGTCACAAGTATTTTATAAATTTTGTCCTTTAGGGTAAGCTAGAAGATGGACAGGAAATTGCTGTGAAGAGGTTATCAAGGTGTTCTGGTCAAGGATTCAATGAGTTCAAAAATGAAGTGATACTAATTAACAAGCTTCAGCACAGAAATCTAGTGAAGCTTCTTGGTTGCTGCAGTCAAAGAGAGGAGAAAATGCTGATTTATGAATACATGCCTAACAGAAGCCTGGACTCCTTCATTTTCGGTACACTAAGGATCCCTTTTAACCTGATAAACATAGTTGTCCTATGGTCTCGATAATAAAAAAATGCTTTAAATTATTGTTTCTATTAAATTTGTTGTTTTAAGTATTCCAAGAGCACTTGGCCTAATATGAATGCTTGACTTATCAGATGAGACAAAAGGTAGACTGTTAGACTGGTCCAGGCGGTTCAACATCATTTCTGGGATTGCAAGGGGGCTTCTCTATCTTCATCAAGATTCCAGATTGAGAATTATACATAGAGATCTCAAAGCAAGTAATGTTTTACTTGATGATCACATGAATCCAAAAATTTCTGATTTTGGTTTGGCTAGAATGTTTGTTGCTGACCAAACTGAAGGCGACACAAGCAGAGTGGTGGGAACTTAGTAAGCCATCTGATTCATTAGCCAGTTCTAATATTCCTATATTACCAATATGTTTTCTTATGTTAAACGCTTCATGCAGCGGTTATATGGCACCGGAATATGCTACCGATGGTCTATTCTCAGTGAAATCCGATGTCTTTAGTTTTGGTGTCTTATTGCTTGAGATAATAAGCGGAAAGAAAAGTAAAGGGTTTTACCATCCAGACCATAGCCTTAGCCTTCTTGGACATGTAAGCATTCAAGGTTAAATTGCTTTGTCGACTTATCCTGAACTAATGGCTGACAGCAAGTCTTTTGTTTGTCTTAGACATGGAGATTGTGGAATGAAGGCAAAGCATCAGAGTTAATTGACGCTTTGGGAGATGAGTCGTGCAATCCATCAGAAGTGCTGAGGTGCGTACACATTAGCCTCTTATGCGTGCAACATCATCCTGATGACAGGCCAGGCATGGCCTCTGTCGTCTGGATGTTGGGAGGAGAGAGTGCGTTGCCTAAGCCAAAAGAACCGGCTTTCCTTAATTACAGAGCTCTTGGTGAATCAAGTTTAACCTTGAGCAAGGTTGGATCATCTTCAACCAACGAAATTACTGTCTCGGTCTTGGAGCCTCGGTAGCTAATTGCCTCTATCTGGTTAACTAGACTGGAATTAAGGTCTGCTTTAAACTATGGAGCAGCATTGGCCAAATGCTCTTGTTTTGCTTCTGAATTAGATTCTGCTTGTCCTATCATTGCATACTAGTTACAAACCCTCACGTTGCTTTGGTGATCAAAATCTTTGTGTGATTTTTAAGCAGGAAATTTCTACAATTAAATTATTTATATAGCCTGTTTAATTTTCCATATACATTATGCAGACTTTTTTATATGAAGAAATAATTTAATTGAGAAAAAAGATCACTCACTAAACAAATAATTATTTGTATAATAGAAAAAAGAAGAAAAAAAATTATATATTCTTAATGTTCAATACATTGTCAAAATATGAAATCGTTTAAATATTGAAGTTCATTCTTGTCCTAAAAAAATATAAGAATATGAATTCTAAAAATTTATAACATATCATTTTTTAAAAGAAAATAGAAATCAACTAGATATCATTCATGTAATTAATTTAATTAAGTACTTCAATTATTGTCATGCATGACGTTGTAGGTGGATTTAATTTTTTCTTAAAGTAAAAAACATGTTGAGGTGTTGCTAATATTTTTTTGTAGTAATTTTTTTTTTAAAACTGTAGGGATTAACATGATGTGACACAATTAATTTTACAGTTTCAAAAACAACTTAAATGACCAATAAAAATATAATTTAACTCAAAATAAATATTCAAAATAAAAAAAATATAATTTAATTCAAAATAAATATTGAAAATAATTTTTTTTTTATAAATACTGAGACGACAATTTATTGAATCGATTCGGATCAATCCGAATTAACAAGACAATCTTCATATCACGTCATGAGACCATGATAACCCTATAAAAACTAATCAAAATAAATTATAAATCCTGATTTTCAATAAACTTAATATTGAATGATGAAACTAAAAAAAATTCAATTAAAAAAAATCTAAAAAAATAACCTAAATCAATCTGAGTTAATCTTCCAAACTCACGACCTGATCATCAAACCAGGATAACCCAATATAAATCAAATTAATACAAATTATGAAGTTTAATTATCAATTAACTTAGTGTTGAAAGAAAAAATTAAAAAAAAATCAATTAAAAAATAACACAAAACAACTTAAGTTAACCTAGTTAACCTACCAAACTCATGGCTTAAGTCATGAAACAAAAATAATCCCATATAAAGTAACCTAAAACAAATCACAAAATTTAATTCTTAATCAATTCAATATTAAAGGATAATTTTTTTTTAAAAATTGATTAGGAAAAAAAATAAAAATAAAAACTCAAGTTAACCAAGCTAACATATTAAACCCATGATTTGGGTAATTAGACTATAATAACCTAATAAAAAATAAATTTAAAATAATTATAAAGTTCAATCCCTAATAAACATAATGTTGAAAAATAAAAATAAAAATAAATTAAAAAATAAAAGAAAAAAACAATTTGAGTCAATTTAAGTTAATCCACTAAACTTATAACACAAGTCATAAAATGAGGATAACCTTATGAAAAAAAAACCAAAACAAATTAATTTCTAAATTAACCCAATATTAATGACTCAAGTAAACCCTAATTAACTTACCAAACTTGTAACCTACGTTATGAAATGGAGATAACTCGTAATCTAGATCATGAAATTAAAATAACCTTATAAAAAATAAATTATAAAATAATTATAAAATTCAATTCTTAATAAATTTAATGTTAAATAATATAATTAAAATTTTAAAAATATATATAAATAAAAAACTATTCAAATAAATTGTCTATTATGTCCTTTTTAATTTTTTGTTAATTTATATTATCATAGTACATTCTTTTCTTTTTTAAGAAGAAGAAGAAGAAGACAGTGTCATCACATACCCTTTTTCACTAAAAATATTCATTTTCAATATGCACTTTTAAGTACTAATCATTATTGCATTTCAAAATTAAATTACATTTTCAATAAAAGAAAGATTTTAACTTAGTCCTTATTGCATTTCAAAATTAAATTCATAATAAATATTTTATGAAATCTTGATAATATCTTTTTTTTAATTATATTTTAAATTGTAAAAAAAATATCAAGTTTATATTTCAAGTAGTTATGAGAAAAAAGTGCAATCTAATTTAAATAAAATATTTTAAGTTCTAAATTTTAATTTTATTATATTGAGGACATTAATAATTTATGGAGCCACTAGTTTTAAAGGTTATTGACTTTGATCATTTTTAGAATCTTTTGCAAAATTGATTTTTAAAAAAATTAATTTTATTCTTTAATATTTGATTTTTATAAAATTAGTATTCAAGCTTCTTCTTTTTTACTTTTCTTTTTATAGTATATTCAAATTCTATGCTTCCAATTTCAAGGTTTACAGGTTAATTAGAGGTTATTCAATTTTATTTTTATTTTTTTTGCATTTTTTTTAAGTTTCATTCCTTAGCATTTTTTATTCTTTATATTAGTATAGTTTGATTTTTACTGAGTTTTTAATTGACCTAAATAAGATATAAACTTTGTCAAATGTATTTGATTTGATCAAGTTTTTAGTGATTCAATTAACTATTCAAAACATGATTTGATTTAGTGGGTTAATTAAAAAAAAATCAGAATTCAAAGCCTTCATTGAACCAAATTTTTAGTGTAAACAAACAAAATATTGATCTAAATAAACACATTTAATTCAAGTTTTTAGTGATATGATTAATCTGGTCAAACTTAATCCAAACTTAACCAACTCAACACAAAAACAAAACACTTTGTTTTAATAAATAAAAAATTGACCTAAAGTCTCTAAATCAAAGGGTATCTTATTTGTTAACAAAAAAATAAGAAAATCAAAATAAGAGAGATTATGATAATAAACACATGTTTTCTTCAAGTCTCATTATTGATTTATAAGGGGCGTTGAGCTTTGAAGACAATCTGTTTCAATAATAGGTTTTCGAATGATATACTTTATTTTAAAATAAAATATAAAACATATAAATTTATAATATGAATGAAAAATCAAGTCTAATAATGACAAGATTATCTGGCTCACATAAAACATACTTAAGTTTATAGAAAAAGTGTAAAAATTTAAATAAAAGATATATAGAAAGTAAGATTTAAATGAATCTTATTTAAATTTGTATTAAAATTATTACAGGAGATTTTGGTTATAAAGGTTCGAATATTAGTATAGATGTTTTTTATAGGATAAGAGATGGTAATACAGAAGGTTACAGAGAAATTTGAATATGTTACAACATGATAAATGTGTGATGCTTCTTGTAAATGAAATCTTATATGAAGTTTTGTCGTTAAAACCTGGGATAAATCTCTTTATATAGAGTAGAATAAAACTATCTTTTTTGAAAATTTTATATAGCAAATGATTTGCTTTTTAAAAAGTTAAAAAAGTTTTTTTATTAATTTCCACTAATATTTATTTATTGTTTATGCAAGTAGGGGGGTTAGCTTTAAAAAAGTTGAAATGATAGCTAGCTATTTTTACCATTTGTGCCAACAAAATAAAGATGGGCCTAATGGTTTGGAGGATCTTAACTAAAAAATAAAATAGGTTAAAGTATTTTTGGACTTTTTAAAATACCTTTTTTTTTTTTACAAAGATAGTGATTGCCTAAGATTTTTGTATAAGAGAAAGGATACTGTAACAGTCATTTTCATTGTCATTTGCTAGGCCAATTATAAAACTTGAGCATGATATAGATGGAGATGAATCATTATCTTTTGGTGCTTTATACGAGTTGCTTTATAATTTTGAAATACTCTTTCTTAGATTATGCTACCAAGGCAAGAAAAGCAGAAACATGAGATCTATGTGTTAGTAATTTAGATTGAGGATTTGAGTCTATAATTGGAGTATTTTGATGATGTTGTGACCATTTTATGGCAACAAGTTTAGAACTTTTGGTTTTTGCTATAAAAAAATTTCATTATTTTACTTTATTATATCTTTTGATGATGATGATGATGAGATACTTATACAAGATAGCATTGTCCAAATGCCTGGAATATACCTAAAAGGACAAAGAATTTGGAACATGAATATTAGGAATTCAAAATAATTCTCAATCCTGTTAATATTCCTAACTTTGATGTTAGTGAACATTGAGGGTATTACTAATTCTGATATTAATGAATAAGAATATTCTTGATTTTGGTACTAGTAAATAAATGAGTAAAATTAGAATTGACAGCAAAAACACTTATTCGTATTATTTGTTTTAGAGATTAAAAAAGAAAGGATAGATATGTATTGCATACTAAATTTGCATTTTACAATATAAGTTTATAACTCAATACTAAGTAAAGTCATAAAAAATACAAGGAACCCACAAATAAATCCAAAAGGATCCCTAATTTTTTTAGAATTTTATGATATTTTAAAGGTCTGTTTGGCTAGATATCAAAATAAAAAAGAGAAAAAAAAGAAAATGGTATACAAATATATTTTTCCAAACACACATTTGGTTTAAAGAAAATTAAGTCAGATGGCCTAAGGCCCATACCCTACTTGGTCTCAATAATTTTTGTCTTTTTTATGGACTGAATCTAACCTAGTAATATGAACTAGGCTTGATCCAGCCTGTCAAGCTTGGTCACTAGCACAAGCCAAACCAAGTCTTGCAATAGTGGACACGCGTGCTTGCACAATGAACAACTAATTAAAATTACACAATAGGGGAAAATAAGAACTTACCTATGTTGTTGGAGACGAAGACTTGAGGTTATGCTGGTTGGATAATGCTCTTTTCTTCCCCTCCATTTCTATTTTGTTTGTTTCTATGTGATCATCCTTCTCTCTAGTTTTGGTTTTACTACTCCTTTTTTTTTTTAGATCTTCTCTTTCTCTCTCTCTTTTCTTTGTGATTTTTTTCATTGGTTGGACCGGGCAAATCAACATCAGATCCTAGCTTCTATTTTTGTTGTTTTTTATTCTTCCCCTCACTGTTTTTTTTATTTCTGTTCCTCTACTCTTTAGGTTTTCTTCCTTATCTATCTCTTTTATCTTTCTTTGTTTCCCATCCTTTGTGTTTTTCTAGTTTCCTACTTTTATAGGGCCAAGTTTGTATTTTTTGAAATCTTATATTTATGTTATAGGATTGTGATCCAGTATAGAGATAGCTATTGCTTTAGGTTTGCTCTATATTTGGAGCAATGAAAACACTAAAAATCCTACTATTGCTGGAGTTGAGTTATCATGCTAGAGGAGAGTTGTAAGGGTGAGGGATACGGAACTAAACTTATGAGTTTTGTGGTAAAACATTTGGTCTATATTTTGGCTTGGACTTGGTGTGAATTTGGTGGGGAGTTGGGGTCTAGTTGAAGCTATTTTTATGGCATGTTAAGTGGATTTTCCCCTGTTTATCTAGAGAAGAGAATGCATAGTGTGTTTGAATGATGTTGTTTTAGGCTAGGACTATCATTCATTATTTTCCCCTTGAAGTTCTAATATTTTACAATTGAGTCCTTATTATTGGAATTTATTTTTAATTTCACCGTTGGATCAATGCAATTAGACCCTTGGATTTCATCTTTATCTACATAATAATCCTTTGTTTCAATTTACTCCTCAACTTTTAATTCTTTCAAAATTATCCCTGAAAAAATCTAATCATTTGATTATATAAAAAATATATTTAAAAAATATAATTATTAAATACAACTTAATATATGATCTTTATTGCAAAATAAAATATCTTAATATTTTTTAATTTCATCCTTTAAGATTTATTTATTTTAAGATTACTCTTCATGCTTCTTTTTTTTCTTACTTTTCTTTCATGAGGTTATTCTAATAATTTATTTATGGTTGTGGGGTTAGCATATTTAAGCAAAATGACTTAGATTATATTTTTTAATTAATGTTTTTTCTTTTAGTTTTATCATTCAACATTAAATTGTTTTATAGTTAATTTTCATGGTTTGATTCAAGTTGCTTTCATTTATGAGTTCTTCTTTTTTTTACCTTTTATTGCACATATAGTTGTTTCATTAAATAAAAATAATATTATAAAAAACACAGTTATTAAACACAATTGAGTTGTAAAATCAAATATCTTAATCTTAGTTATTTCTTAATCAAATATTAATTTAATTAATTAGATATATACATAAGCATTGAGAATTCTTTTATATAAAAATATGCATTGCAAATGCATGTACATTTATTTTTTTACTAAACAATACAACTCATGAATGGAATACAAGTCTAGCACACACTTGACACCTCAAGAATCTTTCTATTTTAATTTTTTTTTTATCGTATCTCCAAGAATCTTAAGATTCAAGCAATAACCATGTAAATTTATTTTATTTAGATTATTCAAATTTTAATTAAAAGGGGAAAGTGCATGATTAAATGAAGATGTGGGAATAAAATATTATTTACTTCTAAAAATAATTCAATTTATATTAGTTCAATAACTTATATCATATTACCATATAGGTTGAAAATTCTATCATTATAAAAAAAGAAATAGGGAAAGAAAATTCAATTTTAAATTAACCTAAGATGTATTTAATCTCTACAACAATTTTTCAAAGAAGATATCATTTGTATCTAGCTATGAATATTAAAAAATATTCAGAGCTAGATAATTTTTCTTAAAAAAATAAATAAATAATAGAAAATATTTTTTTTTCCATGCACTCACTAAGTACAACAAAACTTAAGATTGAGTTGTGAATTTTTCCGACCTTCAAAATTTGAAAGATTAAGGCATTAGTCAGTTAATTATTCTACTTATTCGTTGTTTACCCTATAATTTTTTTCAAAGGTTTAAAACATTATTTATCCAAATTTTCTTTTATTATTTTGATTATATCATTTCTAATTTAATGAGACTTTCATAATTATTTAAAATGTACATTTTGGTGCTTGGAGTTATAGGAAACAAACCAAAAGAGAATGTATTTTATATATTTAGTAATTTGATGGAAATTGATAATTAACTTTATATCATATTACTATCTAGTTTTGAACCAAAAAAATAGACCTACGGATATAATTGATTTCATAACCCAAATTAACCCAAAATGTATTTGACATATAGTGTAACGTACAATGCTTTTTCAAGGATTATCTAATTTGTATCAAACTACACTTTAGCTAGACTTTATGTTGCTTTCATATGGTTAGAGCATTATCAAAAAGTTGCGTAAACAAACTAACAAATGGAAAGGAAACATGGTATAATTCATCTAAAATATAAGCATAAGACATTTCAATGTAACAAGCACAAGTCATTGACACACCACTCATCCTCGTCTAATGAGAATAAAAGACAAACAACAAAGTACATAGAACATTACTTTAGCAATGCTGTAAGAAACAAAGCATAAAGAATTCAGATGCAAAACTAGTGAATATGCAAACCATACATCTCAAGAAATAGTGTAACATCCAACTCATGATCCATGTCATTTTAAACTTGTGCTTACTTCAATAGATTCCAACCATCATGCCCATATCATTTAAAAGGCGTTTAATATTTATCAACATACTTTTTACTTAAAAATATATTAAAATAATATATTTTTTATTTTTTAAAATTTATTTTTAACATCAACACATCAAAGCAATCTAAAATCACTAAAAAAATAATAATTTAAAAAAATAATCAATTCTTTTTAAAAATTATAAACAATGCAAAAATAAATAGACATTCGGCTATTTATTTGATGGCTCAACTTACTTGAAAATATAGCCCAGACTAGAGATAGTTTCAAACATTCGGCTTGGCTGATAAATGAAGGCCCGAATTTAATTTCACAACCCGTTAATTACACTTTCTATAGCTAATGGTAACAATAGTATTCAAGTTCCATAATTAGTTTTCATAACTCCATCTCCATCCAAGATGGTGAGTGCATGGGAAATTTAAATAAACGTTTAGTGCAAGATAAAGTTAAAGAAACTAAAAGCTAAACAAGGATAGAGCTGCTGTTTTTTTTTTTTTTACAAAGAAGCAAGTTACATAAAGATTCTAAATACAAATTTCGAATGCATGGAAACAAAAGAGGGTTATGAGCTCGACATTATTATAAAATTTAACCCATTCAAAGCAATCAATGATAAGCTCCAAGCAAACACAAAGCTTGAACATATATACCCATGTAAGTGGAACGAAATCATATGCTCAAAATGGGAAGAGAAATGGAAATAACATTTTAGGCTGCAACTTAATGACAATTCCTCACGCAACAAAAACAAAATCCCTACGAGGGACAAGATTTCATTGACCAAATTTAATTGATTGTAATCCTTATTGAAGTAAAAGACCCTGGATTCTAATCCTACGCAGTCCTATTAAAAATAAATGCTCCCTGTGGAGGTAAATTACAATCCTATTCTAAATAGCATAAGGTGAAGAATACCACCTCAAATCCCATCAAAAACTAAAATCAAACAGAGATAAAAGACGAGCCAGCCATATCCTAATGAAGGTGAATTGTGATCATATTCTAGAAAACTCAGATGTGCTACCTAAGAACTCGACCAAGTTCCCTATTGAAACAAAAACTAAACTATTTCCTTAAGAACAAATTATAGTTATGCCCCCCTAAAAATAACTAGAAAAAAAAAAACTTGGGTGGATGAATTGAAGATTGCAAGAATTCTAAGGCTAATAGCAGCCGATAACAATACTGAATGAAAAGGAGCCAAAAACAAAATGTTTACTTTTTGTACATTTCAGATCACCAAACAAGGAATTGCTATTCAATATGGAGGGGGAAACTATAATAAATGAGATGATCTCATATTAAATTAATCATATTGAGCATATGACTGAAATGTTCAAGTAACTTCAGACAATGTGAAATTCAAACAGAAGGCAGTTCCAACATTGAAAAGATTCGAAGATTAAACCCGAGAGCAATCTTAGGCCATTTGCATTGACTTGCTTTTTCACAAGTATAAATTTTTCCACCCCATCTTTAGAATCTTTAACAACATCCACAACTTGTATAATAACATAATCCTCCTATAGGTCTCAAATGCCTTGGTCCAGTTAGAATCTTTTCAGAAACTTCCTCAATAGGGTTGGTCTGATTAGAATCAATTAACTTCATAGGTATAAATTTTCCCACCCTATCTTTAGAATCCACAACACCTTCTAACCATGAACCTTTGCCAAGGTTCTGGATTTTGTCTCAATGCCAAAGATCTATTAATATACTTGCGGAAAAAAGGTGCAAAAGTTTTGGACTAATAACTGATACCATGAATAAAGATCAAGAGATACTTATGGGAAGAGGTTTCTCCCCCTACATAACCATGAAAAAACAAGCAGAATATTGGAGTGGAAAGGTTAATCATGAAATTTGCATATTCATGACTGAGATAATTGAATTTACTAAAAGTAAAACTATAAATTCCATGAGACAGAGCAATCTCAATAAGCCAAACATAAATACAGCTGAGTTCATTAAAAAATTAATATCCAAGTTCACATGTCAGCTAGAAAAACATTCTTTGAAGACTGAGGGAACCACAAAGAAGTTTAAGTTGACTAAGGTTGCAAAACAAAACGAACAAGATATACTGGTCCTAGGAAAGAACAGCAAATTCTCCAACGATAAAACCATCACCCATAGAAAAATGCAGGCATCATAAGCATAACAAGGCAATGATGGTGGAAAATGATGAGAGCAATATCAAGGAATTTAACAAAGGATCCAATGGTCTATCTAAAATCTGTTGATGGATCCTTTCCTGGCAAGCCCATATACTTCTACTGCTCAAATATTAAACCATAAAGTTCTTCTTCGAGAAAGGCAGCATTTTTTAAGGCCTTCAAAACTTCTGAGAGGAAAGGAAGTATACTATAGAATAATGCAATCAGGGAACGTTCACGTTTCAAAAATTAATGACCTGATTGAATGCATGAAATGTGTGAATTCAAAAGGTCCTCATAAGAACGATAAATATACAACAAACTCTCAATTCATCTATCTATTTTAAATAGGTTGTGATGATTCTATATTTGTCACACCATAACTCTCAATAGATTCTTCAGAAGAAAGGGTACCTGGTGTGATAAAACTAAACTATCATAGGCGACATCTATACAGTTCTGCAGCCTATGCAAGCATTCCTCCTGATGAGAAGCAGAAAACAAGGGTCTTAAGGAAATCAAGGTCAATAGAATCATATCTTTTGGCATATGCAAGAAAAGATGGTAACATGAAACAACAATGTCCTCTTTGAGAAATTTGCTAACAAGGAAGTACCATCCCTACACATTATACAACGGAAATTTTTAAAAAAATATCTAATTTTTCTCAACAACAGTTTATTAAAAATATCAGCCAAGGTACGATTAGTTACTAAATGAGACCTATAATAATTTCAAACATTAACCAGTTTAATGGTCTGCTTACCCAAATTTAATAATAGGATTAGTTACTAAATATCGAGAATGTGATATTATATGTTCTAGCAGTCACAAATCAGTTGTTGTAGCAAGAAGGCAAAAGCATTTGCAACCCCTTATATGCAATAAAAACTTTCAAGACATAAAATAGAGAAAAATATGCCTTCAGTAGTGTAGGAAGAAGAAATTTACATATATTAGGCAGCAAAATTACTTGGAAATATGGCATTTACACTACAAATTAAAACAAAAGCATTACAACAAAGAAACCCTATCAAGATTAAGAAACACAACATCCAGAGAAATTCATATTAAAGAAAAAACCCATCAATATTTGACAAAAAAAACCAATTACATGGAAAGTGAAATTAATAAATCTTGAAGAGAAACAAAAACTATTAACAAAATTCAATATAAGAATGAAATAAAAAGAAAATAAGCTAAAAAAACCAAAACTTTAAAACTGAAATTCTTCAATCCCTTAATAAAGTCAAGAAATCATAATTTACAATGACTAGAAATTTTTAAGAAACCCAGATACTAAAACATCAAAATCCAGAAATACACACCAAAAACTTTTGACCAAAATAAATATATAAAAAATCCCATAGAAGAAGAACAAATTATGTATCTAAAGAGAGATTAATAGAGAAAAATATTGGAAC
The DNA here is from genome assembly GCF_000495115.2 of Populus euphratica. Classification (NCBI taxonomy): domain Eukaryota; kingdom Viridiplantae; phylum Streptophyta; class Magnoliopsida; order Malpighiales; family Salicaceae; genus Populus; species Populus euphratica. Next base: position 1,324,143 of record NW_011499885.1, on the reverse strand, counting down.
TCACAGAAGTAGAACACAGAATTTGAATCAAACTTCAAATAGAGAGTTTAAACAACTCAAAGAGGACTGTTGTTTCTTGAGAGAGAGAGAGAGAGAGTTTTTCTTTTGAAATTGAATAAAGTTTTGGAGAGGCTGGATTTTGACACTGCAAGAAAAACTACAGACAATTAAAAATATTATCGACCGTTGGAGTTATTGAACGACAGTGTGTTTGTCTGTTCAGGTTTTCCAAACGACAATTTCTCATAGGGATGTAAAACAATGAGGGATTTTTTTTACCTTAATGAAAAACCATTTTTATTTAAAAAAATAAAGGGGAAATAATCAAACACCATAATGTAATTCAACCTTTTATCATGTTTTTAATCTTTTATTATTTTCATATGTTTCTAGGTTTATTGTGTTTTTCCTCTTTTTTGTAAGCAAAATAAAATGAGTTTTGATATAAAATACAATGCAACAAGTTTTTTTTTCATGAACCCGAATGATATTGTTTGAGTTTTTAAATAATTAATTAATTATTTATTTATTTATAATAATTATGTTTTCTTTATTCATTAGAAAAAAAATTTAATTTTTTATTCATTAGAAGATAAATTTAACTTATCATATAAAATAAGGGACCAATAAAACTTTTTATATTAGTATAGTTTGATTTAGACTGAGTTTTTAATTGACCTAAATAAGATATAAACTTTATCAAATGTTTTGATTTGATCGAGTTTTTAGTGATTCAATTGACTATTCAAAACATGATTTGGTTTAGTGGGTTGATTAAAAAAAATCAGAATTCAAGCCTTCATTGAACCAAGTTTTTATTGTAGACAAACAAAATATTGATCTAAATAAACATATTTAATTTAATTTTTTAGTGATATGATTAATCTGGTCAAACTTAATCCAAACTTAACCAACTCAACACAAAAAAAAACTTTGTTTTAATAAATAAAAAATTGACCTAAAGTCTCCTTATTATACAACCTAGATTAGCTAAATTAGAGGGTATCTTATTTGTTAACAAACAGATAAAAAAACCAAAATAAAATAGATTATGATAATAAACACATGTCTTCTTCAAGTCTCATTATTGATTTATAAGGGGGCGTTGAGCTTTGAAGACAATCTTTTTCAATATTAGGTTTTCGAATGATATACTTTATTTTAAAATAAAATATAAAACATACAAATTTTTAATGTGAATGAAAAGTCAAGTCTAATAATGACAAGATTCTCTAGCTCACATGAAACATACTTAAGTTTATAGAAAAAGTATAAAAATTTAAATAGAAGATATATAGAAAGTAAGATTTAAATGAACCTTATTTAAATTTGAATTAAAATTATTACAAGAGATTTTTGTTATAAAGGTTCGAATATAAGTAGTATAGATCTTTTTACAGGATAAGAGATAGTAATACAGAAGGTTACAGAGAAATTTGAATATGTTACAAGATGATAAATGTGTGATGCTTTTTATAAAGGAACTCTTATATGAAGTTTTGCCGTCAAAGCCTGGGATAAATCTCTTTATATAGAGTAGAATAAAACTATCTTTTTTGAAAATTTTATACAGTAAATGATTTCCTTTTTAAAAAGTTAATTTTTTTTTTTTATCAATTTCCATTAATACTTATTTATTGTTTATGCAAGTAGGGGGGTTAGCTTTAAAAAAGTTGAAATGGTAGCTAGCTATTTTTACCATTTGTGCCAACAAAATAAAGATGGGCCTAATGGTTTGGAGGATCTTAACTAAAAAATAAAATAGGTTAAAGTATTTTTGGACTTTTTAAAATACCTTTTTTTTTTACAAAGGTAGTGATTACCTAAGAATTTTTGTATAAGAGAGAGGATAATATAACAGTCATTTTCATTGTCATTTGCTAGGCCAATTATAGAACTTGAGCATGATATAGATGGAGATGAATCATTATCTTTTGGTGCTTTATACGAGTTGCTTTATAATTTTGAAATACTCTTTCTTAGATTATGCTACCAAGGCAAGAAAAGCAGAAACATGAGATCTATGTGTTAGTAATTTAGATTGAGGATTTGAGTCTATAATTGGAGTATTTTGATGATGTTGTGACCATTTTATGGCAACAAGTTTAGAACTTTTGGTTTTTGCTAGAAAAGAGTCTCATTATTTTACTTTATATTTGATGATGATGATGATGAGATACTTATACAAGATAGCATTGTCCAAATGCCTGGAATATACCTAAAAGGACAAAGAATTTGGAACATGAATATTAGGAATTCAAAATAATTCTCAATCCTATTGTCAATATTCCTAACTTTGATGTTAGTGAACGTTGAGGGTATTACTAATTCTGATATTAATGAATAAGAATATTCTTGATTTTGGTACTAGTAAATAAATGAGTAAAATTAGAATTGACAGCAAAAACACTTATTCGTATTATTTGTTTTAGAGATTAAAAAAGAAAGGATAGATATGTATTGCATACTAAATTTGCATTTTACAATATAAGTTTATAACTCAATACTAAGTAAAGTCATAAAAAATACAAGGAACCCACAAATAAATCCAAAAGGATCCCTAATTTTTTTAGAATTTTATGATATTTTAAAGGTCTGTTTGGCTAGATATCAAAATAAAAAAGAGAGAGAAAAAAGAAAATAGTATAAAAATATATTTTTCTAAACATACATTTGGTTTAAAGAAAATTAGGTCAGATGGTCTAAAGCCCATACCCTACTTGGTCTCAATAATTTCTGTCTTTTTTTATGGACTGAATCTAACCTAGTAATATGAACTAGGCTTGATCCAGCCTGTCAAGCTTGGTCACTAGCACAAGCCAAACCAAGTCTTGCAATAGTGGACACGCGTGCTTGCACAATGAACAACTAATTAAAATTACACAATAGGGGAAAATAAGAACTTACCTATGTTGTTGGAGACGAAGACTTGAGGTTATGCTGGTTGGATAATGCTCTTTTCTTCCCCTCCATTTCTATTTTGTTTGTTTCTATGTGATCATCCTTCTCTCTAGTTTTGGTTTTACTACTCCTCTTTTCTTTAAATCTTTTCTTTCTTTCTCTCTTTTCTTTGTGATTTTTTTCATTGGTTGGACCGGGCAAATCAACATCAGATCCTAGCTTCTATTTTTGTTGTTTTTTATTCTTCCCCTCACTGTTTTTTTTATTTCTGTTCCTCTACTCTTTAGGTTTTCTTCCTTATCTATCTCTTTTATCTTTCTTTGTTTCCCATCCTTTGTGTTTTTCTAGTTTCCTACTTTTATAGGGCCAAGTTTGTATTTTTTGAAATCTTATATTTATGTTATAGGATTGTGATCCAGTATAGAGATAGCTATTGCTTTAGGTTTGCTCTATATTTGGAGCAATGAAAACACTAACAATCCTACTATTGCTGGAGTTAAGTTATCATGCTAGAGGAGAGTTGAAAGGGTGATGGATACTGAACTAAACTTATGAGTTTTGTGGCAGAACATTTGGTCTATATTTTGGCTTGGACTTGGTGTGAATTTGGTAGGGAGTTGGGATTTAGTTGAAGCTATTTTTATGGCATGTTAAGTGGATTTTCCCCTGTTTATCTAGAGAAGAGAATGCATAGTGTGTTTTAATGACGTTGTTTTAGGCTAGGACTATTATTCATTATTTTCCCCCTGAAGTTCTAATATTTTACAATTGAGTCCTTATTCTTGGAATTTATTTTTAATTTCACCATTGGATCAATGCAATTAGACCCTTGGATTTTAGCTTCATCTATATAATAATCCCTGGTTTCAATTTTAATCAATTCAATCCTTAATTAACTCCTTAACTTTTAATTCTTTCAAAATTACCCCTAAAAAAATTAATTAACCCCCCTATAGTATCAATAACTATTCACTTCGATCTTTAGAACTAATTTCTTGTAATTTTGGCTCAAATTGAACCTGAACTTTAATATTTCTTCAATTAAACCCCTAATTTCTTTAATTAAACTAGTTTAAAGTTTAATTAAGTCCCTAAACTTTTCAATTCTTTCAATTTTTGGCCAAATTGACTTCCAACTTTATAATTTCATCCTTATTAGTCTTCAAACTTTCAAATTGTGTTGTCTCGACCTAATAATCAAGTTATTTTTTATGATTTTTTTTATTTTTTATATTATTATTTTTTTGGAAACTAAAAATTGGGTTATAATAGCATGCATGATCTAAAAAAAAAAAACTTGATTTCTATGTAAAGGAAAGGGTAAGGACTTTTTTTTCTACCAAGTTTACATGTACCACAATCATATAACACAGTAAAAGGTGAAAACAAATCTTTATTATCGAATAACCATGTTTCATAATATAAGTCAAACCAATGGAATTGTGATGTCCTAATTCCATATGACATACATGACTATTATTAACAATCACAGTACAATTGAAAGAAATAAACCTAGGAATGAAAAATTCAAGAGGAAGAAGACGTAACACCTTAAGTTCTTTTGTTATCACTTTACTAGATGTTTAATTTTGAATACGATAATCATTATGATCAAAGTGAATTTCATAATTATTATTTACCAATTGGCCAATATAAATTTAATTTATTGATAAATATAGAGATATAAAAATATTATTAAAAGAAGACCTCAAAATTCCACTTGTAGTTGTAGGAAAATCATTGTCATTGGTTATCTGAAAATGTTTCTCATCCTCATACTTAGAAAAATTATGTAAAACTGATTAGTACTTAAAAGTGCATTTTTATCATGGTTTTATATCATCATTTTGCACTTGAAGTATCAATAACTCCTTAACCAAAGCATATTTTATAATAATATATCTAATAATACAAGATA
>NW_011499885.1:1308347-1314969 GCF_000495115.2 Populus euphratica | reverse complement strand
TAGTAGTAGTAGTAGTAGTAGTAGTAGTAGTAGTAGTAGTAGTAGTAGTAGTAGTAGTAGTAGTAGTAGTAGTAGTAGTAGTAGTAGTAGTAGTAGTAGTAGTAGTAGTAGTAATAATAATAATAATAATAAAGAAAGAGAAGAAGAAGAAGATGATGAGAACTTGGAGATGGAAAATTAATGTAAGGATTAAACAATAATAATAACAAATGTCAAGGTTAGAGGTTCCACTAATGGTATATCAAACAAGTATAGTATAAACTCTTATTATTGAATTGGAAACCACACACAAAGGAGGTTCCAATCAGATTATATATTGTTAACATGATTACATTAGTCATCTTATTCAATTAATGCTAATACTTGTAAATCTCGTCAAGCATTCATGATTATAACTTATGTTAACAACAAATCAAGTTCCTTTCATAGCTCAGGTGTCGGTTATACCATACATTATGGGCTATGAAAGTGCCAAACATTTGTTGTACCAAGTGTTATGTAACATAAATCAAGATTAGTCATTTAACAAGCAAAGTATTAAAGAGTGAACAAGATAGCAAATATAAAACATGTTAGTATCAAACATTAAAGTCCATATTAAGTTTACATTATACTTATTCTTACACCATTAGTGTAACCTTTTCACCTTGACATAATTAACTTAGCTAGACATAATGAAAGAAAGCAAAATAGATAAACAAAATAAGAACATAAAAGTTAACTAAGTAAAGGAAAGGAAATGAAAGGCATAAACTTAATATTAATGAAAACAAAGCATAAAAAATACAAAGAGAGAAAGGAAGAGCATGATCTTGATCTGGAAATCAAGATGCCTAAATGCATGGCAAATGCCTCCTTTTATAGGCCAAAAATGGGAACTATTGATTTGATGACTAATTGATAAGTGGGTGACCAACTTTTGACTTGGTGACAATCCTTATCTTCTCTTGTCTGCCCAAAACGTCATTGATAACGTCAAAATTGGAGCCAGTTGCAAACATGAAAGTTGTAGGCAATTGTCTCAGCTTTCTTGTGTAAAAAATTCAGCTCATTTGGACTTCTAGAACTCCAGATATGGCCAAAATACCGAACAGTGCTCGGGCTGGAAGACAGATTCGGGCTTCTTTGTTGTTGCTACAATTTGGACTTGATAATGGCCTTTTTAGATCTTGGGCTCCATATGAAAGTTGTAGGCCTATGTCTTACCTTTCCATCCATATAAATTGGACCTAAATCTGAGATCTGTAGCTCCAGATATGACCCAATTACCGAACAGTGTTCCGGTTTGGATTGCACCGACATCTCTTTTCTATGTTTGGCCATCTCTTTATCCTTTCAATTTCAGTTCTTAAATTCATAAATCAATCCTTTCATTTATCTAATAGGCCTGCATTTAAAATGAATATTTACCACAAATTAAAGGTATCTTAGGTTATTAGATATATTATTATAAAACATGTTTTAGTTAAGGAGTTATTGATACTTCAAGTGCAAAATGATGATATAAAACCATGATAAAAATGCACTTTTAAGTACTAATCATTATTGCATTTCAAAATTAAATTAATAATAAATATTTTATGAAATCTTGATAATATATTTTTTTTAATTATATTTTAAATTGTAAAAAAAATATCAAGTTTATATTTCAAGTAGTTATGAGAAAAAAGTGCAATCTAATTTAAATAAAATATTTTAAGTTCTAAATTTTAATTTTATTATATTGAGGACATTAATAATTTATGGAGCCACTAGTTTTAAAGGTTATTGACTTTGATCATTTTTAGAATCTTTTGCAAAATTGATTTTTAAAAAAATTAATTTTATTCTTTAATATTTGATTTTTATAAAATTAATATTCAAGCTTCTTTTTTTTTTTTACTTTTCTTTTTATAGTATTATTCAAATTCTATGCTTCCAATTTCAAGGTTTACAGGTTAATTAGAGGTTATTCAATTTTATTTTTATTTTTTTTGCATTTTTTTTAAGTTTCATTCCTTAGCATTTTTTATTCTTTATATTAGTATAGTTTGATTTTTACTGAGTTTTTAATTGACCTAAATAAGATATAAACTTTGTCAAATGTATTTGATTTGATCAAGTTTTTAGTGATTCAATTAACTATTCAAAACATGATTTGATTTAGTGGGTTAATTAAAAAAAAATCAGAATTCAAAGCCTTCATTGAACCAAATTTTTAGTGTAAACAAACAAAATATTGATCTAAATAAACACATTTAATTCAAGTTTTTAGTGATATGATTAATCTGGTCAAACTTAATCCAAACTTAACCAACTCAACACAAAAACAAAACACTTTGTTTTAATAAATAAAAAATTGACCTAAAGTCTCTAAATCAAAGGGTATCTTATTTGTTAACAAAAAAATAAGAAAATCAAAATAAGAGAGATTATGATAATAAACACATGTTTTCTTCAAGTCTCATTATTGATTTATAAGGGGCGTTGAGCTTTGAAGACAATCTGTTTCAATAATAGGTTTTCGAATGATATACTTTATTTTAAAATAAAATATAAAACATATAAATTTATAATATGAATGAAAAATCAAGTCTAATAATGACAAGATTATCTGGCTCACATAAAACATACTTAAGTTTATAGAAAAAGTGTAAAAATTTAAATAAAAGATATATAGAAAGTAAGATTTAAATGAATCTTATTTAAATTTGTATTAAAATTATTACAGGAGATTTTGGTTATAAAGGTTCGAATATTAGTATAGATGTTTTTTATAGGATAAGAGATGGTAATACAGAAGGTTACAGAGAAATTTGAATATGTTACAACATGATAAATGTGTGATGCTTCTTGTAAATGAAATCTTATATGAAGTTTTGTCGTTAAAACCTGGGATAAATCTCTTTATATAGAGTAGAATAAAACTATCTTTTTTGAAAATTTTATATAGCAAATGATTTGCTTTTTAAAAAGTTAAAAAAGTTTTTTTATTAATTTCCACTAATATTTATTTATTGTTTATGCAAGTAGGGGGGTTAGCTTTAAAAAAGTTGAAATGATAGCTAGCTATTTTTACCATTTGTGCCAACAAAAAAGGATGGGCCTAATGGTTTGGAGGATCTTAACTAAAAAATAAAATAGGTTAAAGTATTTTTGGACTTTTTAAAATACCTTTTTTTTTTTTACAAAGATAGTGATTGCCTAAGATTTTTGTATAAGAGAAAGGATACTGTAACAGTCATTTTCATTGTCATTTGCTAGGCCAATTATAAAACTTGAGCATGATATAGATGGAGATGAATCATTATCTTTTGGTACTTTATACGAGTTGCTTTATAATTTTGAAATACTCTTTCTTAGTTTATACTACTAGGGAGAGAAAAGCAGAAGCATGAGATCTATGTGCTAGTAATTTAGATTGAGGATTTGAGTCTATAATTGGAGTATTTTGATGATGTTGTGACCATTTTATGGCAACAAGTTTAGAACTTTTGGTTTTTGCTATAAAAAAATTTCATTATTTTACTTTATTATATCTTTTGATGATGATGATGATGAGATACTTATACAAGATAGCATTGTCCAAATGCCTGGAATATACCTAAAAGGACAAAGAATTTGGAACATGAATATTAGGAATTCAAAATAATTCTCAATCCTGTTAATATTCCTAACTTTGATGTTAGTGAACATTGAGGGTATTACTAATTCTGATATTAATGAATAAGAATATTCTTGATTTTGGTACTAGTAAATAAATGAGTAAAATTAGAATTGACAGCAAAAACACTTATTCGTATTATTTGTTTTAGAGATTAAAAAAGAAAGGATAGATATGTATTGCATACTAAATTTGCATTTTACAGTATAAGTCTATAACTCAATACTAAGTAAAGTCATAAAAAAATACAAGGAACCAACAAATAAATTCAAAAGAATCCCTAATTTTTTTAGAATTTTATGATATTTTAAAGGTCTGTTTGGCTAGATATCAAAATAAAAAAGAGAAAAAAAAGAAAATGGTATACAAATATATTTTTCCAAACACACATTTGGTTTAAAGAAAATTAAGTCAGATGGCCTAAGGCCCATACCCTACTTGGTCTCAATAATTTTTGTCTTTTTTATGGACTGAATTTAACCTAGTAATATGAACTAGGCTTGATCCAGCCTGTCAGGTTTAGTCACTAGCACAAGCCAAACCAAGTCTTGCAATAGTGGACATGCGTGCTTGCATAGTGAACAACTAATTAAAATTACATAATAGGGGAAAATAAGAACTTACCTATGTTGTTGGAGACGAAGACTTGAGGTTATGCTGGTTGGATAATGCTCTTTTCTTCCCCTCCATTTCTATTTTGTTTGTTTCTATGTGATCATCCTTCTCTCTAGTTTTGGTTTTACTACTCCTTTTTTTTTTTAGATCTTCTCTTTCTCTCTCTCTTTTCTTTGTGATTTTTTTCATTGGTTGGACCGGGCAAATCAACATCAGATCCTAGCTTCTATTTTTGTTGTTTTTTATTCTTCCCCTCACTGTTTTTTTTATTTCTGTTCCTCTACTCTTTAGGTTTTCTTCCTTATCTATCTCTTTTATCTTTCTTTGTTTCCCATCCTTTGTGTTTTTCTAGTTTCCTACTTTTATAGGGCCAAGTTTGTATTTTTTGAAATCTTATATTTATGTTATAGGATTGTGATCCAGTATAGAGATAGCTATTGCTTTAGGTTTGCTCTATATTTGGAGCAATGAAAACACTAAAAATCCTACTATTGCTGGAGTTGAGTTATCATGCTAGAGGAGAGTTGTAAGGGTGAGGGATACGGAACTAAACTTATGAGTTTTGTGGTAAAACATTTGGTCTATATTTTGGCTTGGACTTGGTGTGAATTTGGTGGGGAGTTGGGGTCTAGTTGAAGCTATTTTTATGGCATGTTAAGTGGATTTTCCCCTGTTTATCTAGAGAAGAGAATGCATAGTGTGTTTGAATGATGTTGTTTTAGGCTAGGACTATCATTCATTATTTTCCCCTTGAAGTTCTAATATTTTACAATTGAGTCCTTATTATTGGAATTTATTTTTAATTTCACCGTTGGATCAATGCAATTAGACCCTTGGATTTCATCTTTATCTACATAATAATCCTTTGTTTCAATTTACTCCTCAACTTTTAATTCTTTCAAAATTATCCCTGAAAAAATCAATTAACCCCCCTATAGTATCAATAACTATTCACTTTGATCTTTAGAATTAATTCCTTGTAATTTTGGCTCAAATTGAACCTGAACTTTAATATTTCTTCAATTAAACCCCTAATTTCTTTAATTAAACTCGTTTAAAGTTTAATTAAGTCCCTAAACTTTTCAATTCTTTCAATTTTTGGCCAAATTGACTTCCAACTTTATAATTTCATCCTTATTAGTCTTCAAACTTTCAATTTGTGTTATCTCGACCCAATAATCAAGTTATTTTTCATGATTTTTTTTATTTTTTTTATTTTTTTGGAAACTAAAAATTGGGTTATAATAGCATGCATGATCTAAAAAAAAAACTTGATTTCTATGTAAAGGAAAGGGTAAGGACTTTTTTTTTTATGAAGTTTACATAAACCATAATCATATAACACAGTAAAAGGTGAAAACAAATCTTTATTATCGAATAACCATGTTTCATAATATAAGTCAAACCAATGGAATTGTGATGTCCTAATTCCATATGACATACATGACTATTATTAACAATCACAGTACAATTGAAAGAAATAAACCTAGGAATGAAAAATTCAAGAGGAAGAAGACGTAACACCTTAAGTTCTTTTGTTATCACTTTACTAGATGTTTAATTCTGAATATGATAATCATTATGATCAAAGTGAATTTCATAATTATTATTTACCAATTGGCCAATATAAATTTAATTTATTGATAAATATAGAGATATAAAAATATTATTAAAAGAAGACCTCAAAATTCAACGTGTAGTTGTAGGAAGATCATTGTCATTGGTTATCTGAAAATGTTTCTCATCCTCATACTTAGGAAAATTATGTAAAACATATGTACTATTAATCATATGACTTAAACCTATAGAGTCAATCAATTAAAAAGTATATTTCTTTTACCTTGTATGCCAAAGGAAAAGAAGACAAATACAATCATGGATTGGACTATCTCGTGTGTGATTGGATATAAAGAAAATGCTTACAAATTGTCAATCTAGAGAAAGAAATAAAGAGACTATCATGAAATTATACCGGACATCATTACAAGGGACTAAAGTGTGTTGATTTTGAGGTCACACTAAAAATTGTTTAATGATGTACCTTTTTTTTTCAATCACTATAAAAATTCTTGCTATAATATTTTTTAATATGTCCAAGCTCCTTACAATTATACCACTAAGTATATGGTCTAGATCTTCTTTTTTCTTGAGCAACATATGACATATTAACCATTAGACATTTTGAATTTTGAATTAAAGCCAAACTGAGTAATGACACGACTAAAAGATTGATGTCTTCTCCTAAGTGCAAGAATGTCGAAGTAATAAATAACCCGACAAAATCGAGGTCGAACCACATGGAGGTTAATTGTATAAATTATAGATGACAATAAAACAACAACAATAACAATAATAACAACAATA
>NW_011499885.1:1298810-1307885 GCF_000495115.2 Populus euphratica | reverse complement strand
ATGATTATAACTTGTGTTAACAACAAATCAAGTTCCTTTCATAGCTCAGGTGTCGGTTATACCATACATTATGGGCTATGAAAGTGCCAAGCATTTGTTGTACCAAGTGTTATATAACATAAATCAAGATTAGTCATTTAACAAGCAAAGTATTAAAGAGTGAACAAGATAACAAATACAAACATGTTAATATCAAACATTGAAGTCTATATTAAGTTTACACTATACTTATTCTTACACCATTAGTGTAACCTTTTCACCTTGACATAATAAAATTAACAAAACATAATAAAAGAAAGAAAAATAAATAAACAAAATAAGAACATAAATAAGATAAAAATTAACTAAGTAAATGAAAGAAAATGAAAGGTATAAACTTGATATTAATGAAAACAAAGCATAAACATTATAAAAATTACAAAGAGAGAAAGCAAGAGCATGATCTTAATATGGAAACCAAGATGCCTAAATGCATGGCAAATGCCTCTTTTTATAGGTCAAAATTAGAAACTATTAATTTGATGACTAATTGATGAGTGGGTGGCCAACTCTTGATTTGGTGACAATCCTTATCTTCTCTTGTTTGCCCAAAATGTCATTGATAACATCAAACTTGGAACCACTTGAAAATATAAAAGTTGTAGAAACTTGTCTCAAATTTCTAGGGTAAAACATTGAGGTCATTTGGACTTCTAGAATTCCAGATATGGGCCAAACACTAAACAGTGCTCGGGCTGGAGGACAGATTCAGACTTCTTTGTTGTTGCTATAATTTGAACTTGAAAATGACCTTTTTAAATCTTGGGCTCCTATGAAAGTTTTAGACCTATGTTTTTTCTTTCCATCCATATAAATAGATTTAAATCCAAGATCTACAGCTCCAGATATGACCCAATTATCGAACTATGTTCCGGTTTGGACTGCACCAGCATCTATTTTCTAAGTTTGGCCATCTCTTTGTCCTTTCAATTTTAGTTCTTAAATTCATCAATCAATCCTTTTATTTATGTGATAGGCCTACATTTAAAATAAATATTTACCATTAATTAAAGGTATCTCATATTATTAGATATGTTATTATAAAACATGTTTTAGTTAAGGAGTTATTGATACTTCAAGTGTAAAATGATGATATAAAACCTTGATAAAAATACACTTTTAAGTACTAATCACATCCCCCCTACCAGTATATTACTAATCCCTAGTAATAAAAACGTTAAAATAGAAAAACAATTTGTAAATTCTACAAAGTAAGGTATTCATCATTCAACTTCCATTAATCTATCTCGATAAACAAACTCTCATTAAATTTATATATCTGCTCAATACCTTTTAAACGAGATATTAATAAACCTTTCTTTTGTACTTAATATATTAACACATAGTTATAGGTCTTTACTTGGAAGAAAACAAAATTCTTATTCTAATGTTTAAGGTTAACTTCTTTGGTTGTGCTTTTTAAAAAAAAAAATATATATACATGTAACTTAAAACATAATGTATCTTTAACCCATGTAACGAGCTTTTGGCTAATAACTCCCACACCAGTTAGTCTAAGGGTATTAGGTGTTGAGACACCCCTACGAGCTTAGGAACTCGGATTGCAGATATTGATACGTAGATAGTGCACTGTTTAATTCTCTTAAGCTTTTCTCCTCAACCCATGTAACAAGTGTTGGGCCAGTAGCTCCCAAGTCAGTTGACTTTAGGGTATTAAGTGTTAAAATAGCCATTCGGGCTTAATTGCTTAGGTTAGGGAAGCTATGAAACCAAACTTATCTACATATTTATTATCATCATTTTTTTTGCTTTTTTTTTTGTAAATTATATACTATCCCTTTCTCTTAATTGTCACCTTTAATAAAAGAACATAAATAATATAATAATCCAATGTACAACCCACAATCATATGTTAAAGTATATATGTGTAAAAATGAAGTTTAAGAATACATGTTAAATGAGTATATGAGCAGAATTAAGTGATAATAATGTGAGAGTTTGTAAACATGAATATTTCAAGAAGTATTAAAATAGACCTTGTTAAGAATGGTTACTAAGATGTGTCTCAAGAGTCACTTTAACAAAAGAGCTCATTTACTCTGTTATCCTAGTAACAACAATTTTGCATATACTTTATGAAATGGAAAACACAGGTAGTTATTTTTTTTTTGTCAACTACTACCCTCTCCTCCAACCAAAACGAGACATTATCTTCAATGTCCTAAAGTAGAAAGATAGAATATAGAAGGCATCACCTGAAATAACGAACACTAACAAACCTGAAACACACTTAAACAAATATAAGAAACAATAAAACACAATAATAAAACTAAAAGACACAAAAATTCACAAATAAATACTCAAATCTAATCTAATCTAATCTTTTTACGGCTTTTCTTAGATGACTAATTTATGCGACTCATAGAGAGATCAATTACATGAATGAAAGATTATAGTTGGTCAATCAATTGTTCAGCACTAGCAGCAAAGATGATGATTTGTTATACAGAAGATGTTAAAAATTTCTATTCCATAGCATGATCAAGAAAAGATAACAATTTATCATAATAACCATTAACATTTAACAGACCTATAAGTTTACGGTGAATGTGTAGTTGGGCCCAAGAGGAAATATAAAAGATCTCTTTCAATGTGCCTAAACCACCTGGTAAGGCAATGAAGGCATCAACATGGTTAAGCATTGCATTCATTTGAGCAAACATTGTGGAGACATGTGGTTCGTCTCCAATTGTTTTTCCAATGATGTCCCCCTACGCTAAAGCTTCGAGGACAACCCCCAAAACTTGACTACCTCCTAAAGCATGTGTATGTACAGGTAGTTGTGATTGTGGCTCACATCTTCCCTTGGTTTTACGTCCAAGAACGGCTTAAACGCCCTCTATGGGTCGGGGATAGGCTTCCCATCCAGTTTTCTTAAAAACTGGCAAACAGGGTCTTTTTTAGTCAGATTCCCAAGACTAAGTCTATCATGTTCTTTATGAAATAGTGGCCATAAATCATGAATTGCACGATGCACATCTCCACTAGGATGCGTCTCAAGAGTCAATAGAAGATTATCTAAAGACTCCTTACTCAGGCCATCCTTAATGAATTGTATTTTATCTTCACGGTTTATAGATACCATTCCTAAAGAACGACATTGTGTATTACAAGTCCATCTAGCACATCGATGACAGACATCCAGTCGTTTTGCACGACGCTTCTTTGCAAAAGTGCTTTTACCTGTTCCAGGCATGTGTGAAATGAAGTTAGAGGACTCACCTGATAATCGGACCTTTGCTTCAATCAACCAACGAATATCTTCAGGAATTCCATGATTCATTAATAATCTCAATCTTGCACATCTAGCACGGTAAATTTTTGTAATCGCATTCTGAGGCAGAGCGGGAAAATACTTTTTCAATTTTTCAAGATTAGTGTCCATTTTCAAATGAGAATTGGAAGAGAGATTCAAAGAATTGCACAGATATATACACAGATATCAGTAATTGTGGGAAACTGAAAGAACCGACTTAAGTCACGGAGTACCGTTATCCGCCATTTGACCGGGGTGAAGAAACTTGCAAAAATCACTCAAAAAGAAACAAAAATAAAATAAAATAAAATCAATATTTATATAAGAAACAAAAATAAAGTAAAATAAAATAAAATAAAATCAATCTTTATATACAGGATCACCCAATTCAATAGAGTTATGTTCAACTGAAAAATTGTCAAAGTAAACTTTCAGACGATGTCCATTTACCTTGAAAACATTGCCATTCTTTGGATTCTCGATGTCATAGGCCCCATATGGATACACATGTTTCACAATAAAAGGACCACTCCATCTTGATCTTAATTTTCCAGGAAATAAATGCAGTCGAGAATTATAAAGCAAGACTTTTTGACCAACATTGAAGGTTTTTCTATGTATTTTCTTGTCATGAAATTCTTTTATTCTTGCTTTATGAATTCTTGAATTTTCATATGCATCATTTCTTATTTCCTCAAGCTCATTTATTTGTAATTTTCGCAGTTGACTAGCATCATCCAGATTTGAATTGAAAGCTTTAATAGCCCAATAAGCTTTATGTTCAAGTTCCACAGGCAAGTGACAAGGTTTTCCATAGACTAGTCTATAAGGTGACATACCTAATGATGTTTTATAAGCAGTTCGATAAGCCCAAAGTGCATCATTAAGTCTTAAAGACCAGTCTTTCCTATTAGGGTTCACTGTTTTCTCCAAAATATGTTTGATCTCCCTATTAGCAAGCTCTACTTGTCCACTTGTTTGAGGGTGATAAGGGGTGGCAACTTTGTGTGTGATTCCATATTTCTTCATTAAAGACTCAAATGGCTTGTTGCAGAAATGTGTTCCACCATCACTTATTATGGCTCGAGGGACTCCAAATCGACTCAAAATATTTTCTTTCAAAAACTTTATCACTGTTTTGTGATCATTGTTTCGACTTGGAATTGCCTCTATCCATTTTGAAACATAATCTACTGCGACTAATATGTATAAGAAACCAAATGATGGAGGGAATGGGCCCATGAAATCTATACCCCAACAGTCAAAGATCTCAATGACAATAATAGGGTTTAAAGGCATCATGTGACGTTTTGAAATAGATCCCAACTTTTGACAATTTTCACAAGACTTGCAGAATGCATGTGAGTCTTTGAACATGGTGGGCCAGTAAAATCCACTTTGTAAGATTTTTGCAGTTGTCTTTCTTGATGAGAAATGGCCCCCACATGCCTCAGAATGACAAAATTTAATGACACTACTTACCTCATTGTCAGGAATGCATCTTCGAAATATTTGATCAGGACAATATTTGAATAAATAAGGATCATCCCAATAAAAGTTCTTCACTTCGTTCAAAAACTTTCTTTTATCTTGGGTATTCCAATGAGCTGGCAATTGTCCTGAAACAAGAAAATTGACAATATTAGCAAACCAAGGCATTGTAGAGACAGAAAGTAAAGATTCATCAGGAAAGTAGTCATCGATTGGTGTGATGTCAGTTTTCGAATCTGTTGTCAATCTTGACAAGTGATCTGCGACAACATTTTCGCTGCCTTTCTTATCTTTGATTGTGATATCAAATTCTTGAAGTAATAAAATCCACCGCACCAATCTAGCCTTGGAATCTTTCTTAGAAAGAAGATATTTCAATGCTGCATGATCACTAAAAACAACAACAGGTGAGCCAACAAGATAAGATCTGAATTTTTCACATGCAAATACTACTGCAAGTAATTCTTTTTCAGTGGTGGTATAATTCATTTGAGCACTATTTAAAGTTTTACTTGCATAGTAAATTACATAAGGTTTCTTATCTTTTCTTTGTCCCAAAACAGCACCTACGGCATAATCACTAGCATCACACATTATTTCAAAAGGTAATGACCAATCGGGAGGTTGAATGATAGGAGCACAAGTAAGCAAGTTTTTAAGTTTAACAAAGGCTTCTTCACAATGTTCAGTCCATTCAAAAATAGTATCCTTTGTTAGAAGGTTACTTAAAGGCTTAGATATTACACTAAAATCTTTGATGAACCTTCTATAAAAACCAGCATGTCCTAGGAATGATCTAACATCTTTAAGAGATTTTGGTGTTGGCAAGTTTGCAATTAACTCGATTTTAGATTTGTCAACCTCAATTCCTTTTGATGAAACAATGTGACCAAGTACAATGCCGTTTGTTACCATAAAGTGATATTTTTTCCAATTCAGTATAAGATTTTTCTCTTCATACCAGATCAAAACCTTTTCTAAGTTAGTCAAACAATCATCAAATGAATCACCAAAAATAGAAAAATCATCCATAAAAATCTCAAGAAAATGTTTAACCATATCACTAAATATATTAAGCATGCATATTTGAAACGTGGCTGGTACATTTTATAATCCAAAAGGCATCCTTCAATATGCAAAAGTACCAAATATTTTGGTACCTAACTTTACTTTTTCTTTTTTTCAGTTTTCTTTTTTGTGGGAGGTGAGAGAAGGAGTTGCCAAATTCCAGCTCAGAGAGAAAGAGTAGCACTAGGGGAAGATTTTGGCCGCCAAAACAATTAATTTTTGTGTTAAAAGGTTTCATATAATGAGAGGGTTATGATTAGGTGTTTGTTTACCTTAACAACAACTAAAAAAACAAATGTGAGTTCAGGAAGATTTTTTGTTAACAAGTGGATTTCAGGTTTTGAGGTGGTTTTTTGAGTTTTTGGTGAAAATAGATTGATTTAACAAGGACTATAGAGTGTTTTCTAAGTGTTTTGGATCAAAATGAGCTTTTGAGTAGAAAAACAAAGGACTTTATTTTTTCAGCCATCATAATAGTCAGGTTTTAGGTTGCGCACTTGATGTGTCATCAGTTGATAGTGGCGACATGTCATGTTTTTTTGAAATGCTTTGGGCTAACAATACATCTTATATAAAGGCCGGCACATGGGTCGTTTCTCTATTGGGCTAAGCAGTAGGCCTAGATTAATAGGCCAAGTAGCGTCTATCCTAATTTTTTTTTTAAATTTTTTATTTTGTTAAAAAATAATGCATTATTTATTTATTTTTTCATATAAATTTTAGGTTATGCTTTAATTAGATTGCAATTATTTTTAAATGATATTGAATGTGTTTAATTTTTAGAGTTTGGTATGATTCATCTGTGATTTTTTTAATTTAATATAGAATAATTTTTTTGTTAAAAATATATTGATTTTTTTAAAAAATATTTCACATATGCAACCTTACATTGTTTTATTTATTATTATTCAATTAATTTTATATGTGTATTTATTTTTATTATAAATTGTATGTGTTTTCTATTAAAAAATTATTTTGGTAGAGGAATTCATTAAACACAACCACATATATTACCCGTGCTGCGATGTTAAATATCTTGATCTTCATTTATTGCTTATTTTTTAAATGTTTTTATTTGTTGTTGATGAATTTACACAAGAATTATTGATTTGTTTAATTAGATGCGTGCTTAAATGTTTTTGATTTACATCTAAGAGTTTTTTTAGTGTGAAAAAACACATTAAAGAATTCTGCATATTCAATTTTTTATTATGTTTTGATATTTTAGATTTGATGCTTATTCTTATGATTTTTTTTATTTTTTTCCTTGAACCTTTAATAAAAGTTTCATTGTTTGAGGGAATTTTTTGAATTTTTATTTTATAGAATTTAATTACCAAATAACCCTTGAGGTCAACTTTATTTTGCCTAGGGTCGAGGGGCATTTTTTATTTTTTAATCTCGATGTTGTATGCAATTGTCACATGAAATCAATAGTGCTCTGCTCTTTTTGTAAGAAAAGAGGTTGGAGCATGGTCAACACGTAGTGGCACCTGTGCCGATGCGTTTAGCACCTCTTGATTGTTATTGGTAGCATTTTAGGGTATTGTTATTGGTAGCACCTCTTCACGATGGGTTGGTGTTTGTCATCATCCATGTCATGACAAAGCTTCAATAATAAGTTTTTTCCTTCCCCTTTTTTCTCTCCCCTCAATTTCAAAAGGTGTGCTGGCTATGCAAAATTGCAAAATAGTTTTCAATCTCTTAATTATATCAAATTTGATTTATTTACTTTTCAATGTCATTCCTTAACATTTGATTTTTTATGCTTTTTTTATCAAATTTGATTCTTATTCTTTTGATTCCTATTTATTTTTCTTTTAGTCTTTTTTTTATTGAATTTTATTTTTTTAATTTAATCTCTAGTCATTTGATTTTAATGCTTTTTTTTTCATTGAATTTGATTCTCATTTTTATGATTGCAATTCCTTTTATTTTGAATTCTCTTCTTATTTTTTTTTCAATTTCATCCCTTATAGTTTAATTGTATTGAATTTACATATCATATTTGGTGTTTTTTTATTATGCTTTTAAAACACAGCCTAGAAAATGCCATTTTTTAATTTTGCATGAAGTAAAAATGCTATTTTTTTATTAAAAAATAAAATCAAAGGGTGTTGACATGATTTTTCTCTAGCTAATCACTTAGTTTTTGTATTTAGCTAAAAAGTAAAAAAAATGTATTATCTTAATAAAAGAAAAATTAGAGAAAAAATATTAATTATGATGTTCTTCCTTTGATTGATCTTTTTTTTTTGTTTTTTAAGTTTTATCCATTTCTATTTGATTTTGTTTTGTTTTTATATCAAATATGATATTCTTTTTTTTAAATTATTTTCTTGGTTTTTCTTTCTTTCAATTTTATCCCTCAATATTTTATTTTATTTTTTTCATATTTAATTTTTATTTTTTAATTTCTCTTTTTTATCCTTTTTTAATTTATTTTTTCTTTCAATTTTGTAACTCGACATTTTATTTCATTTGTTTTATATTCAATTTTGGTTTTTATTTTTTTAATTGCTCCCTTTTTTTTATCTTTGATCTTTTTTTATTTTATTTTTTTTATTAAGTCCCTCATTATTCTCTTTCATTAGTTTTATACTATATTTTATCCTTATTGTTTTAATTATTATTTTTTTTGTTTTACATTTTTTGATCATTAAGAATTTTACTTAGGAGTTTTTTGGTCTTTTATATAATCATTTTGGTATCATGATCAAATTTGATGGTTTCAAAAATTAGGTTTTTTTAACTTTGTTTTAACTTAATTTAATTTTATTCTTTGATATTAGACTATTAAATCTTGAATTTTTTATATTTTTTTTAATTTTCAGCTTTATGTGAAATTATTTCAAATCATTAATTAATTAACTTAACTTGAAGCATTGCTTATCACTATTTGAGTTTTTTATATTAAAAAAATTTAAATAGTACACGCAAAAAAAAAAACATCTAATCAGTCTTATATTGCAGAATTTTCAGGCAAGACTAACGAAAAAAGATAAGTAACAAACGTATTTAAGGGGAGTCGACACTCATAAGAACAATTCAACCCAAGCACCAGATTTCTACCCTGGTCGACACGACACAAAAGTCTTCATTTTCATATCTTTTCAACACCTTTGAAAATAAAAGTAGTTCTAGAAACTTCTCCAAATACTTTGGAGGCATGTTTCGAAAGGCCTTGTACAGCGGTTCAG